>NC_052533.1:97149511-97299754 GCF_016699485.2 Gallus gallus | reverse complement strand
CTACTGTAAAAATGTATTTTAAAAAACATTTTGCCTGACCTGAAAACAGGCATTTCAATCACATGCTATGAAATGTGGAATTTTGTCCACATTCTGTCCATGCCTTTTGTTAGCCATTTATCTTTTGTGGTTGGCAACTTTCAGCATTAAGTATGTGTAAATTATTACTTTTGCTAGAAATATTATCAACACATTGCAGTCATCTAAAAAGTAAGAATAGATACGGAAATAGGAATATTAATCAATCGGTACTCCCACAGTGTTTGAATGTATGAAGTATTCAGTTTGACAGAAAAAATCCAAAGTATTCCAGACAACACTTATGAATCCAACCACTATAGTTTTCAAGTTCAAGAAGTTTTGACTGAGTCATTAGTCTTCGTAGTTGTTATGCTCTGTCATTCTGGAAGTTTCTTATATTATTCAAAGACCAAGTTGACAAAATATAAAAAATTCTTATAAAAGAGTATCTATATAAAAGGTTTGGAATCTCTAGATATTGTCTTTTATAATCAAAGAAAGCATTTCTGTTTTGTTGTCTAGAATAAAATTGTTATAATTTCTTAGAGTTTTGGAGTGCCAGAGCACTATGAGGAATTATAAAGCACATAAATTTGGAAAAAAAAAAAAAACCTCATATATTGTAGTTCATTTAAAGTCATGTGGTCATGCTGTGTTTGGTATTATTCCTGTTGTCTCTTCCCAAAAGATTGCCACTGTCTTAATATAATGTGCTTTTGGAATTTCTATCTCAAAGTCACCAGGAACTAAGCTGGGCTGGTGCTTCTTCTTCCCTTTTAAAATTAAAAAGAAAAAGAAAAAAAAAAACCCTCGAAGTAGTATATCATCTGCTAAAATTCCTAGCTTACAAAACTGATAAACACAGTCAGCAAATGGCAACTGACCCTTCAATAACAACAATAACAAATGCTGATTTTATAGAATAAGAATCAAATCATCAAAACACTTGAATTCTGTTTTCCTTTACTAGAGAGTATGACAAGGCTATGGGAAAAACAATACCTTTGTGAACTCACTGGATTGTTGCAAAAGCTTTTTCAAGCAATAAAATGGATCTTTGGCCAGCTGACCAGAATAAATAACACTATGGTTAAAATGTGAAAATTGTACAGATGCCAAAGTGGTGGTAAATGGAAGCTTCACTTAGCTACACATAGATCATATTGTAGTAGACAAAGGAAATAAAGCTGATTGTATGCATTTGTATCTGGTAGTGATAGCTTTATAATTCAATATGTGCAACCACCAAAGAGAGACAAAAGCATGCCAGACTTAGTAATAAGTATGGAAGTTATCACCAAAGAAATGGTGTAGATAGCAATAATATCAATCTAACTAGCTTATCAGATCAAGGTAAAAAATAAAGTCTCTTAGGAAAAGAGACAGCTATTGAGGTCTGTAAAGACAAGCTTTTGAGAATTTCAGAGCATTAAATGTTCTTGGCCTCTTCTTGAAATGGAAACTTGCCTGGTAATCAATGGACTAGAAATCAGAAGATCTGAACACTCTTCTCAGCTTAATCAAAAGAATATGAGTATGTCATATGAACATCAGACTCCTACTTTGTCTCTAATGTGGAAAAATTAGTTCCAGTCCCACTGAAACAGGACTGAGTGTAGAGCATAAAGAGGCAGAGGAGGAAAAGAGGGGGAAAAAAAGATTGATGCATGGTTGCACAAGAGGAAGATCTGAAGCTGTAAAAAGTTCTGAACACTACTGCTGTAATTATCAGAGCAGAACATTGCCAAAACTTGATACTCCTCTTACAAGGTATGGAAACCAAAACTCTGGTCTAACACTGGCCATAATTAAAGGAATTCTGCATAAAATCCATTCCTACACATGCCCTGCGTCCCAGTCAATTCTCGGTGAGCGGGCCACACGCAGTCAAACCTTGTGAGAAGCGTAATTCAAATTTTATAATACACTCTCCCACTTTTTTTCTTTTTTTTTTTTTTTTCTGTTTCTGTGTCCAGAATAAGTCTTCTTGAAAGGGAGACCTGAAAGGAGACTACAAGCCAAGACTATTTCTGCACTTATTTTATAAATAATATAAAATTATTTATATGCCAGAATTGGAGGTTCATCCAAACTGATGTAAAAAGCCTCTGTGTTAGCTACTCTAAAATAGAGTCTAAAACCAAGACGTGTGTCTTACATGCTCTTTTATAATGGCCACCAAATCCACAGGAACAGAAGGGAAGGTGAAGTATCATAACTCGCTTCCTGAGAGAATGAACCAGGGAACCATGAAAAGCATGTATAATAAACATATATTTTGGATCAAAACTAATCCCTTTCAAAGAACATATAAACATACTTATTTACAACTATTATTTAAATAGGGAGATCCACACTATTTGTGGAGAACACAAGATGAATAGGTGTTGTGAAGTTTCAGACTATTAAACACAGGTGTTTTGTATATTACCATATAAATGTTTTAGAACAATTAACTGGTGATCTCCTATTGAGATTATGTAGGAGAATATTCTTCTATTAGGATATTCTCCTATTGAGAATATGTATTCTTAACCATGACACAAAGTCTTGTTATAGTAAAAAAACATTTAAGATACAGAGTTCTTGCTGTTTAATTGAAACAAAAAGAGAGCCCTGAAAATCACAAACAAGAGGAGAAGAATGAATAGGGGGTAAATATTTTGTGTAAGACAAGAACGAAGGAACACTCAGTGAAACCACTGGGTGCCAGATTTTAAGCAAACGGAAGGAAGTACTTCTTAATATGATGTATAATTACGCTGTGGAATTCATTGCCACAGAACACTGTAGATGCCAAAACTATAAATATATGGCAGATAGGTCCATCAGGGGCTATTAACACACCAGATGCAACCTCCAGTTCAGGAAGTCCCAAAACTTCTGAAAGCCAGAAACTGGGAGGGTATACCAGGGGAAGGGTCATTTTATTGTTGCTCTGCTTCTCATAATATTTCCTTAAACATCCATCTAGTGGCCCTTGTCAGAAGCAGGACACTGGACTACAAAAGCTGTGAGACAGCTTACATATGGGCATGCTTCATATATGCCTGATGTAGAAACCCTTATCAGAAGGCAGCATGGCTGGTCTCAACAAAAATATTAATAAGGAATTTGACTCAGTGTGGCTTGGACTGCATTATTTTGAAAAAGAAAATGGTGTAATGAAAGGTCCATAAATTCAAGTATATAAAAAGTCTACTCAGTTCTTTAAAGTCACGGCAGGTTTAACTGAAGGATCATATCAGTGACTCAAAGAAATTCATTAAAGTTAATGGAATAAGCTAGCAGTGGAAAACCTACTATCCAGTTGAAGTCCATTTAGGTGGAAAAAGGAAAGCTCTTGGGGAAATAGTTTATCATATCAAACAATGTGCTGGATAGTTGCACAGTTTTTAATTTGACTACTTCAATGATAACCAAAAGTTAAGGAGTACTGATGAGGGCATTATCCAAATGCCTCTTGAACACTGGCAAGCATGGGGCACTCAAAAAGAATGGTCTCACAAAAACTTATTTGATCTTCACTCTGATCTAGATTTTTTCACAATTGTTCTTCTGTCACATAGTTGCCTCTTTTTTATTCTTTTGACCAGCTTCTAATACTTATGCTTCCTATGTCGTCCTTTCTTGTCCACACTTTCTCAAGTAGTATTCATCAACCATTCATCAACCCAGCACACACATTCTTCTTATTTCCACATTATCACAATCTCTTTCCTGCATTCATCCTCCAAGAAGATCCTCTCTTTTGTAAGGACAGCCCTACTTAAAGCAGTGGAGCATGTCAGAGAAGATCTGGTTTTCCTCTGTTTATGTCTTCTTATCTGCTTTCTAAATAAGCAGTCAAATATATACAAAGAGAAAATACAGGAAAAAAAAAAAAAAGCAACCAAGTTCTGTAAATTTACAAAGAATCAAATTCCTGATTTACAACTCCTTTATACTGGGGTCTGCAGCTATGAATGACTTCGTGAAAGCTAACTGCCTGCAACTAACAATTCGTACATTTAGTACAGGTACAGCAGCAGAGTGGTTTGCATTTACAAGTAATTAAATTTTCTTAGATTCAAGTAGGCAAGGTTAATGATGCGTGAGTTCACTATGATGTGAACCATGCTGTATGATTAAGAGACAAGAGTAATGATACATTGAATTAATACTGTAAAGTCCATTACTGGTGACCAAATATGTTTTTTCCCATTTATCCTCTATTTAAATAATGTAAAGAATTGTTTTTAAAAACAGTGACTGTAAACAGGCTGGTGTGCCATACTAAATTACCCTTCCTGTTCAGTTGGTATGATTACATTTTCTAAGCTGATCACTTTTTAATATATCTTCCTTTGTATGGGGTTCAAGAAGCAAGATTCTTACAAACCTGCTTTGACTCAAGCTACAAATGTGCAACAAAATACAAAGCAAAAGAAAAAAAATATAAACACAACTTTCTTTGCGATTCTATTTTCTTTGCACTGATTTTTTTTCTTGGAAAGAATCAAAGGGTTATTTGTCAGTTTGTTAGCAGACCTAGCTCCCAACTTCCTAGAACTCCTGCAGAAACCAAATTATCTGCCAGGACCAGAGTTAGTTCAAGCAACTCATCCTTTAATTCTAGTGAAATTTTAGTCTCAAATGCTGCACTGCTTGTGAGGCTTTGCTTGTGGTGTGGAGAGGTGCTGGACAGCTGCCAGCCAAGTCACTGCTGATTTGTAGTGCCAGTTGTCATATCCAGTACTCCTACAACTTGCTTTCTCTGCTCAATATGAATCTTATCTCACTGGACACTGATGAGTGGACTGAAATGTTAGAAATTTGGATCTGTTCATCCTACAGATCTTCCATTCTGCCTTTTGGATTCATTGCCAATAATGGATTCCTAAGCTTCATAGAAATAAGCATTTCAGGGTTTTGATTTTCCAGGCATTTCTCAACGAGTCTTTAGGAACTGTACAACAAGGGTTGCCTGAGAATCTTTTTTCTTTTATTTTTATAAAATGAGAAAAGAGTTAGCAGAGTTGGATCCATTCCAGTTACGCTTCTCCTGAAATGGTTTCACAGGCACAGGAAATCCTTCCCCAGCAGCAGTTCCAGCCCCACAACAGCAGCTGACAACACACGTGCTCAAATGCTGAGTGCTGACACGCAAACCTGCTCTGCCTCAGTCTGAGTGTGGGTATCACCAGTGGTCTCCCACCTCCCTGACAAATACTGCAGCCAGAATTAAGCATTTTCCCTTTAGGTGTTGGATCTCTTCTGTTTTTAAAATATATTTAGGTATTAATTCAGAGAGGATAGAGCCAGCAAGGAAGAGTAACTGAATTTTATGGCCCACAGTCAGAGTGCTCAACTGGGATGTGGGAGATTAGTGTTCAAGCTGCATGGATTAAAGTAGGTTTTCCCACACTGCGGATGGAAGCGCTCAGTGACTGTGCCAATAACTATAACATACTTTCTAATTTATTTTGTAATGTCAAGAGTATATGATGCATGCTATTTTTTCTTTTGCCAGTTTGGCTGGTCATTTCTTTTAATTTATGGGTTTCAAAGACAATTTTCTGCTGTTCATTTTAAAGTGTTGTCCATGTCTGAGTTGACATCAGACAATTTTGGACAGGCTACACATGTTTAGAGATGCCAACTAGTTCACCTACCAAGCAGTGTCTGAGCACTGCCAGGCCTTCTGCCAGGCCTTGTTGTTACACCACTGTGACTGCTGCTCACTCTACTTGAGACAGACAGGGGGAGTTGCATTTGCATGTTCTACATGTTAAGCTAAGTGAGTAATATCAGGATTAGCCATAAACTGAGAGCACTGTGAAGAGTGGGTAAGCTGAGAAATTCAGCAACATTAAATGTCATGGAATTCCTGACCATTTATTATTACTTTTTTAATCCTACCACTTTGCAATGTTTACTCACAAGAAACTATTTCTTTTGGTAGCTTCAGTGTCATCTATTGAAAATTCAGTGTTATCTAATGAAAAACGGCCTTGTATTGCTGCCAGCCCTTCATTTCATTACTTCTCCAGACATTTTCTTTCTTCTCCACGAGTTACAAATAATCTTCACTTTTAACTGCCCTTGCCTCTTTGCCTAGAAAAAGGTCTTCATGTTCCTGGTCAGAGGGCCTTCATACAGCAGTCAGAGCTCACGGGAAAAAGATTCACAGAAGACTTATTTCCCAGCATGATTCTTGTATAAAGCAGCTCAGCAGATGCTGCTCTCGTTTAGCACTTTTCACACAGTGTGCTCTGAGCTACTTTTTAAGAAGTGCCATATTGTATGAACTTGCTGCATTTTTACACCAGAAGTCCCAGCAGAGTGGGCTGTGACTAGGATTTAGTGCAGGATGATCACCAGTCACGGGTTAAATTTTAGTCAAACAGCCCTAGGCAGTTCTAGATGTTGAGTTCTCTCTTTCCTACAGGAAGGAAGGGCAAATCCTCAGTTCTCTTTAAAAAAGATGGAAATCACCTACCTATAGCCACTGAAGTCCAAAGAGAAGCTTATCTGTACCTACCATCAAATTTAGATGAATTTACTTTTTACCTACACTGTATAGATTCATAAGGAATTTAGGAGCACAATCTTGAATTAACAGAATGGAGCACATGAATACTTCTCACCTCACATCAGGCTGTGCTCTGAGAAACATAGGAACTGCCATACTGAATTAGTCTAATGGTTCATGGAGTACACCATCTTCTTTACTAGGACGGGTTTCTGCATTAAGAACTTCAGAGAACAGCGCAAGAGTAAATAACTGTGGAATAACGTTATCAGGAAGATTTCTCCTACTAAGAATATTTGTTTTAAGTTCCTAACTTGGGCAAGAAATTCTTAGAGTCTGCAGATACACTACCCAAATCCATCCTAGCCTTTGAAGGCTTTGCTCTCCAAAGCATTTAATCGATCATTTTATGGACCACAGCTTGCACACCTCCGCTACAAACCCAGCTCTATTTCTCTATTGACAAGTAATGGCACAAAACTCAAGCAAAGTAACCAAGATTAGAAGCACCTGAACTGAAATGATTTATTGTTAGCTATGTATGACTCATGTAACAAGTCTTCAGAGGATATAAGGCAACACCAGTTTGTCTTTCTGGAGAACATCAAAGAAAATTGCTATCATGCAGATTATTTTATTATAATTCACACAGTATTCTTTAGTTTTTTTGTTTTTGTTTTTGTTTTTTAATCCTAGCTCTTACAATAGAGTAATGTGAGACTTCAGTCTTCATCTCGATTTTGATACGAAGACATGCACAACTACAGGGATAGGTTTATAGGCATCAACCATAATATGGCTCAATCTGTAAGATTTTTTAAAAGAAATAATAAGAATTATCTCTTAAAATCTCATTACTTTACACTGCCTTCAGCATTGTTCCACATAATAGATGAGTTGAGGTTAAAACTGTGAATTGACTTCACTGCATCAATTACCTTCTTGGCCTGTCTAAATGTATGAGGATACAAAAAGATGTTTTATCCTTCAGCTTCTAGAAACATACAAACAGCAAGACAGTTACATCTATTCTCATTTCTGACTCAAGAGAACCTCGTGCTCTTTTACAACAAAAAGAAAATAAGTTACTGCTTTAATGTAGCGCTCATTGTTTTGTGGGTTTTTTTCTCATGTCTGTCTTTGTCACATCATATTGCTCACTTTCCTTTTCAGTTACACAGTTCTAATCTCCTCTCATATTTAAATAAGGATCATCTTCCACCTTTCTAATCTCTAAATATATGCTACTACAAGAAATTTCACTTTTCCCTGTTGCAGAAAGGAAACATACTGTACCAATTAAAGAGCTTTCTATGAAGAAATCTAATTATAAAAACACAAGGCCTGATTCAAAGCCTATTTTAGTCCATGGAAAGACTTCTGTTGACTTCTTTGGGCTCAAGTCCATATTCAGCAATGGTTAAATTGAATAAGAATAGACCTTATTTCCAGTTAACAAACAATTCATGGGCATGTTGAATGCAATAATATGTTTACATTACCTCTACATCTTCCATTAAAGAATACAAATTTTGAAAACATGCTATTCTATTAGTTCATACGAGAACTCATATGTTCCTTAAATGTGGGTCTGTTTTAATACATCCATCCAATACATCTCTACAGCAGAATGGATTTTTACAGGAAACATATGGGATCAGGAAAGTATTTTCTACTGTGAACATCACATGATGGAGACGCACAGTCTGTTTTCTGAAACAAGAGCATTCTTAAAGTACTTTAAAATTCCTCATCCAGTAACTTTTTATGTCCAGACATCTAGAGTAGTTCCTAATCAAAAAGTCTTAGCCTACTCTTTGTTATTAGTGGGCATTTCTACAGCCTTGAAAACCTACCTCCATAAAGAGGCCTAAACACAGAAATTACAGAGAACACTTTCTACCTCTCTGCCCTGACAGAAGGACAGTGGAAGGAATGGGATTTGCTCCTTTCTTGCATTACTTATTTTTCTGAAAGATGCATCAAGGAAGCTATTAGTATGTGGAGCTGGCAGAGGAAGGACTTTCTCTGGTCAGTAACACAGACTACACCTAGATCCAGCCTCTGTGCTTTAGGCAGCTTGCTGGGCAGAAGAAAAGTCTCTGTTTGGAAATCACCTCTCCACACACGTTCTTTCTCCCATGTGTGAATTCAACCTGTCTGGGAAACTGCCAAAGCTACCAGCTGAGTAACTCAACAGAAGACAGTTAGGTTTGAGGTAAGGAACAGGATCTGTAATCCAGTCCATCTTAGCTGTAGGAGCTGGAAATAAACCACAAATACTTCTGAGCTTATGCTGTTGTTTCCCTCAGTAGAAAGAATTATATTTGCTCAATTTTGGCCATTGATACAAATGGAATGAAAACCCCATTTCCAGCTTTTCTATTTTTTTAAGATAAGTAGTTGAGTAGTAGCAATTACATTGTTGAAGTGAAGTCTGCTAGGAAATGTGCATGTATATGCTGAATGTCAGCCAGCACAATCTTTAAGGAAAGGTGTGAATTTTTTTAATCCAGAGAGCCTATAAATAAAGCAGTAACTTTGGGAATGTTTTCTCAGAGCAAGCACAGTATGTGCTGTTTCAAAGTGGAGGTGAGCCTGAAAGAGACAATTGGTCTTATGTTCCTGCTGAATTCAATGTAATTTCAGAGAACTTAGCATCATGGATTCCTTCTTTTTTAACATATGTATCAGCATTTATTTACCAATATACACACTGAACATAGCTGGCTAAAACAGTCTTTCTACTATTTCTGTTAAGAAATACCCTTTCTCCAATGCATTTGCATCAAAGTTAGATCTGCAGAAAGAAAGATCCTTTCTCAAAGGCAGTTTGCACCATGGCACCTTTACAGCAGCAAAGTATTATTAAGCTGAATAGCTTATACTGTTACTGTACATCCACAATCCTTTAGGAAGTAAATAAGAAGAATAAACATAAAATTTGCAGCGCAAACATTCCAGCCTAATGAGGATAGGCACTGGCATAACAGGTCTTGATTGATGTTTCTGGAAATTACACTATAAATATCTTAAACCCTGATTATTTGTGTGCATGATATTCACTATGACTGACTAGACTATTCATCAAGAAAAGGAAAGACAGCAAAGTCAAAGCATAATAGAAATAATCACTAAATACATAATATCTGGATATGTTTTAGAGTAATCAATCAACTCAGAATGTTTCTCTTGAATGATTTCACAGAATTTATTAAAACATGAAAAATTAGTTGCTTTATCACCCAGCTTCCCTGTTACCTTTCATTTGCCAGGACTCTTCCTGACAAGTTTAACTTTCTTCATTAAGAATAACTATGGTAAAGCAGAAAAAACATTCTAGATTTACTAACTCCCCTTAAGGACCAAACACTGTTCCAACACTTCTCTGCTCTTTCAGAGTTGTCTGTTTTATCAGAGGCTAATCACCTTGACCTAATAATCCACAATCACATCACACAGTTAACTTGATGAAAGTAACAGAAACCATTAAAAATATGTAGGAAAAGAGGAAAGGACGGAAGCAAAGATGCGCTCGGGAAGGAATGCAAAAAACTTTGCGTAAACAAAAGGCTGGAGATAACACTGCTCTGATACAACAAGTTCCACAAATAAATATGCTGGGAATCAAAAAATGAAAACAGAATTTTAACTTACATAATCACAGAACCATAGTATATGCTGAGTTGTAAGGGACCCACAAGGATCAAGGAGTCCAACTCTTGGTCCTAAACAGAACTACCCAAGATACAAACCACATTTCTGAGAGCTCTTCCAAACACTCCTTGAACACTTGGGGCCATGCCCACCACCCTCTGGTGCAGCACCTGTCCCCAACCCCCAGCTGCCCCTCCCTTGACACAGCTCCATGCCGTTCCCTCGGGCCCTGTCGCTGTCACACAGAGCAGAGCTCAGCGCTGCCCCTCCGCTCCCTGTGAGGAGCTGCAGCCGCCATCAGGCCTCCCCTCAGCTCCTCTGCTCTGCACTGTGCAGACACAGGGACCTCAGCTGCTCCTCGTACATCTTGCCATCAAGCCCCTTCCCATCCCTATAGCCCTCCTTTGGGCTAATGGTTTTATGTCCTTATATTGCAGTACCCAAAGCGCATGCAGTACTGGAGGTGAGGCCACACAGTGTAGAGCAGAGATGGACAACTCCTTCCCTTGCCTGGTGGCAGTGCTGGGCCCAGTAAACCCCAGGGTACTGTTACTCCTTCTGACTGCTTGGGTATGCTGCTAACTCATATTCAACTTGCATTTATCAGAAATTCCAGGTCTTTTTCCATGGGGCTACTGAAGAGTTTGTCCAGAAGGATACTGTAAAAGACATCATCAAAAGTTTTGCTAAGGTCCCCAGAAAAAAAGTCATTCCTACCGGCTTCTGTTGGTCAACTAGATGGGTAAAGTTGTTGTAAAAGACTAAACCTTTGTCCTTCAATTTGAAATACTCTGGAGATATCAAGTCCTGTAATCTCGTCATCTGTGGAGATGACATTCCCTGCTTGCAAAAGGCAAATGAAAACAACATGAAAAAAAGTACGCACACAAGGAAGAGCACTCTGAATAACATTATCTGGTACCACAGAAATTCATAAAGGTTTTGTTTTCTCCTTTAACCCAGGATTCAGTTATAGCACATTCCCAACTTCAGTGTTCTTTTCAAGCCTTCAAACACAAAAATGTTTTTTCTGTTTCTTAAACAGAAGACAGCATTTCAGTGCTCATTTTTTATGTGGCTTGCTTTCTATGAGCTTAACATTTCAGTCCTCATCATTGTTGCAGCATAAATATTCTATTATACTGTAAAACAATGGACAGTTGTAATTCATGCACAGCTGTGTTATTAAGCAAACATGATTTCTACATGCTACAGACCACTCAAAGAGAATCCAAACTTCTAAATTACAGATATCCACAGTATATAAACAACTTAAGAAATGACTGTTTGGATTATCTTTTAAAGACAAATCAAAGCATATTAATGTGATCAAAAAGTCTGTCTGCTAGGAAAGACCTGTATACGGTAACGCAGATAAAGAGGTGAATTGGCTACAGTGGTTACTAAAAGCCAGTCAGAAGGAGATCAGATGTCTTAAAAAAGGAAGGAGCAAAATGGATTGTGAGCAGACTGTATTAAATTAATCAGATAGGCTGGAATAACTATCATTCCCATTCATTTTGTCTAGACTAGTCAGACGAAATCTGTTCATTCTTTTCCTTTCTATTGCTATCCTTTAATTGGTTACTGAATCAAAGGCCCGATGAACACTTTAAAAATGTCAAGTGGCATATTTCTACTAATTTCTGTGGACTTCATATCAGAACTTCAAAAGGCAGAGAGATTGAACTCTTCTATCACCTCCGTCATCCCCTCAAGAATATCAAGAATATTTGTTGGAAAACCAATTTACCCCTATAGCATTCAACTAAAATGACATTGAAGTGTACTATGTTTATTCGTCGCTGACATTATTTTAAAGAAGTTGAAGAACAAATCAAATGTTTGCGTTTCATCAGAGCACAGCAAGCAAAAAATTAAACTGACAATATAGAACTACAAGCTGTGATGCCAGAATGAAACTGGGCTATGTTATACACCAACTAGTTTAGTATTAGAACAGAGGCAGATAGAGTACAGTAGGAAAGTAATGCCTTCAAATATTAACAAACACCTACTTTGTAGAACAAATAGATAATCTGATTCAAACACATTTTCACAAGACACTAATTTAACTCTAAAACCTGTACGATTCATTTCTTCTCTCTTAAAAGTGTTTTTAATGCCTATTTTCTTTATGACATTGCATACATTTTCATCCAATGACTCTGGCTGCTTCTCCATTGCATAGTTGAATTAAGACAAGGACCTGAGCTTAAGGTGTTCCAGACCAACTTCCAGGAAGGCCACTTACTAGGAAAATGAGAATCCTTGTGGATGCCTGACAAGCATAAGTGCCATTGCTTTCAAAAAGTATAGGAAGCCAGTAACAAAGAGAAAGTTAGAAAAATAAACCCATCTGTTATGTCCAGGCATGAATACTGCATTATGCATGTGCCTCTCATTTTACATAGATAAAACATTATTCTTGACCTTGACTCCACTTAGTGCACTGGAGGTTGAGCCAGTCTTGTGTGTTCAGAGAACTGACCCACTATTGTATTGTGGAAACAGAGTGGGAGGGGAATAAGCTAATCCAAGTATCCCCTCTGGTTTTGCTTCGCCCTGTCTCTGAGGAGTTGCTGTCTGAATTCTTTGGTCCTGGAAATGTTCCAGAGCAATCAGACAGTGCATCTTCTGAGACATGACTGTAAATTTTGCTGAGTTTGTTAGCTCTTTTTATTCCTTTCTGCTCATTAAATGGCAAACAAAGCTCAGTGCTGTATCACATGCTCATATCATTTTTAAGCAGAGAAAAAAACACACGGATCACTGTTGGTGCTCAACTGCCAATGTAGCTAACCCTTTCTCTTCTTCAGTTCATCTCAGATTTTTAGGATGCCCTGAAATTCTGTAGGAAAATAATCTATTGGTCAATTTCAGCACTATTGAACAACGGAAAGCTCATTTTTATCTGAATTTCTTTTTACTGATCTTCATATTTGACTCAAACGTTATAGGATCAACAAAACAGAGACCAGAATCTAGATACCAAATGTATTCAAGAGTCACGTGCTAGCTGACAAGTACATTCAAACAGCAGTTCATTCAAATTATTGTCTATTTGAAAATTTTTGTATAAGGCCTCTCATATAGAATCAAAAACAGGTAATGCCAAATCTAGAAACCTTTATTCTGAAGATACTTAAAAACAGGAGTGCTTGCAGAAGAAAGGAGAAATGTTGACATCCACATTCCTGTGATGCTGGCAGTGCTGCCAGCAAGTGGACAGAGCTGACTGTTCCTCTGCAGAAGAAAGGTGAAATGTTAGCAGTTACAGCCTACAAAAGTCACTACCTTTCCTTATGTTTTAAAAAAAGGCATCTCTTTAAACTCTGACAAAACGTCAAGTTAATGAAGTTACTGTCTACAAAAGGTTTTTTACGTCTTCAGTATGATTTGATAAATCTACCAAAACTTTGTCTAGAAGCAAGCAGCACAAACAAACCCTCTGGATACTAATTTCATAACACTACAGTTTTTCAAGTGCTAGCACGCTGTTTATGATAGACTTCTTTAAATCTCATTCTGTCTGATGTAGCAAAATAACCTGGCTTACTGGTGAAGGATATATAAAGCAATACACTGTTGAGTGGAATATTACACAAGGGCACCAAGGTAGGAATATACAGTGCCTATGTGCATCCTTCACAATTCTGCTAAAAGAAACTGCACTTTACTTTTGCTGAACCTGTGAAACAAACTTCAAATAAGAAAACAGTCACCAGGGTGAGAACTTGACTAAACAACGTTTACAACAGAAATGTAACATTGCTATATTACTGCTTATTTTTCTTTTTATGCTTGTCTAAACTTCTAGCTATATGGCAATCTTTCTAATTACTTATTAGTTAAGTGTGTGTCTTGAGGGAAAAATTGCATTTTTCAAATTGTCTCCATATATTGCAACAAGTTCTCAGAGATACAGTTAACTTAAAATTATACTAGCGCTTAAATACTGAGCTTGCAAAGTCTCACCATGCAGGACAGCCTGCCTGTAAGCTAACCATGGACATGCATTCCACGTAGTACCTTAGCTAACAAACAGTAAGAAATTCAGCTGTGGACTTAGTGCATGTAAAAATATTTTGCAGTCTCATCTTCAATCTTGGCAAAAAAAAACAATGATGTGCTACAATTTTTTACTGCCTTTGTTCACTAAAAAAACAAACAAACAAACATGGGCTTTGCAAAAAAAAGTTCAGTACTCAGAAGAAATAATAACATTTTAATACCCCAATACCATACTCATTCCCATAAGATTTCTGTAAAACTTTACTAAAAGTAAGACTTTTTAAATACATGAAGAACCATTTCTTTGGTTCCCATTTGTTGTATTTTCAAAAAAAAAAAAAAATTAGAAAGAGAACATGAATTATGGTCATCATCCCCCCACCTGCAGAGGCCCAGGCATCAGCCCCTGACACCATCAGCCCGTCATAGCAAGGCTGCAGCAGCAGGGCTTGGCTTCCCACACTCCTAGCCAGTCAGGCCCACTTATGGGTGCATCTGCTCAGTGCCCAGAGTTCCTCCCGTGCCCTCACCTGCCCTGCTCATGGTGGTACAAAGTCTGCTCTAGAGGACCTGAGGGTGACACCAACACTACTGGTCCTCAGGGAGAACCCAACCCACATGCTACCCAAACATCAGATTCAGTCTTTGCTTTCAAATTTATTTTCTTTAAGAGATTTTAGTTAAACTACTAAGTATACATAAAGTATATATTCATGCAGTCTACAGCCACTAGTCCTAGCATCAGCAGACAAACATTTTCAGCAGCCAAACAACTGGATTTTGAGTGTTACAGAGTCTCTTTTCTGAAATTATAATACTGAACATGGTTTTACACTGACAATACTGAGGTACAGTGGAGTTAGAAGAAACTACCTCAGGGCCATAGCACAAGGACAGCTGTTTTGTCTTGACACCTCTCCCTGGTCTGATAAACTTTGCCAGGTTTTACCCCATCTATCAAAAAATGATATGTATGCTGGTGCCTATGCAAGAAATCCTTACTGCAGCAAGATAAAAAGGATGATGTGCTTAAAAAGGAACATGAGATGAACATCTCATCTTTGATGAGATGCAGAAGTAAATACTATGATTTCAAAGCCAACTTGCCTCAGTGCCCATTTACCCTGTGCCCATGACATACTAGGAATGACACCTTTTGTCCTGCACTGGTCCAGGAGTACTGCAGTGCACATCCGCAACATAGCCATAGTGAATGTCATGCTCAGGAAACATACATTATCAACACAAAAATGCCACACCTGGGAGGTTGGAAGAGTTTTGGCATCAAAGCCTAGGGTTGCCTGCTCCTTCCTAGGCACTGCAAGTACGTTTTCATTTCCTGCTTTTATTGCCTTAATATAAATTGGGCTTTGCTTTCCAGTAAAAAGTAATTGTCTTGTTAGTGGACAGATATTGCTGTAGATTTCTACTGAGAAAGCCAAGTTCTTCAGGCTGCAAATTTCTCTTTAAGGGAAGAGATAAAGCACAGCCTTGGAGCACAAGAACAGCGCAGCTTTTTTGGTACCATTTACAGTCTCACTGCTTCCTTCATTTGCCATCTTTCCTCACTTATTTCTTCACATCGCTCCATGAAACCATTTAAACAAAGAATTATCCCTCAATACACAACATCTAAGCCTCTGAATGCAAGTTTGCCATGATTTTATTTTACTTTATTTTAAAACAGATGAGCCATTAACAAGCCAGTTTCTGTAGAGGTATATTAACATCACACCTCACTGCATCTGCTGTCAGGGAGGAGAGAAGTAGCAGAATTGAACCATGCTGCAAAGTATGCAATCTCCATCCTCAAAAAATCCAAATTCTGATACCTGAAAAATCCTTTATCTCTGTCAGACTCCTGGTTGATCTTCCATCACAAACACCAATTAAACTTCCCGTTACTTGAGTAGCTTCATGCTGAAACTCCAAGGATATGCATACTGAGAGGTTTGTGGCAACCAGCTAAACCCTAGGATTGTCATGAAGGATAGATGGGAAAGTTGCTAAGTCTCTCATTTTTTTCTGTCTTGACATTTCAGTATTGCAAGAAGTGGGTTTGCACATGCTGAACGCAAGCACTCACAGAAATAGGATAACACAGCATTTTAATTTCTGTCGTAACTCTGCTTTCTTACATCCCAAGGCAGTCAACAGTAGTAGGGGCTAATGGAAAATACGTATCTCTGTATTTTGTCTCTGGCTGAATGTGATTTCTTTTTCTTTTAAATGAACCAGTTCTCCACTCATTTTCTGAAATTAAAATAAGAATGACCATGCTTGCTAACATTTTCAAGAGTGTCTTACACTTAACTAACCCTAGTTAGTTAACCCTAGGCACCAGCAGACTTACTCCAGTTTTGTAAAGAACTCTTTTAAATTGCGCTCACCATCCTGACTGTTATTTCCTATGTAATGCCACAGTAGTGGCATAGGTTGATGCTACTTTCAATTTCTAACGGCAGAATTGTTATTTCAGTGAGAAACGTATGTTAAATTCAGCAGATACATTTAGCTCTAGTGAAACAGTTTTGTCCATAGATGAGAAAGAATTTGGGGAAAAAAAAAATCACTATTGTTATCCAAATCATTGAAGTCAGGAAACTAATGCATCTGGAAATAAAGGGACTTTTCCAGCATCACAGAGCTGGCAGCAAAGCCAAATAGATCTCCTGAGTCACAGCCTAGTGCCCTGCTCATTCAGCTTTCTGACCTCCCCAGGAGAGTTTTCCAGTTTCTAAAGAGGATTTCCCAGACAGAAATATTAGCACTGTAAAAGTAACCTGCACACCACTGTACATACAGACTGGCCACATCATGCTTGTGACAAGCATGCTTGTAATATTTACAAGCTTGAGCAGGGTGGATGTGGCAGGCTTCCAGTCATTTCACAGATCTTGCTACTGTTACTGCTTCTGTTAAGGCTGCAAGGCATTCACTAGCCCTAAGTCGCTTCCCAAAGTCCTCTTTCTTCCCAAGGGGGGAATAAAAAAAAAAAATGAATGAACTAAAGATATTCAGACATGATAGCCCTAAATTCATTGTGTATGTATCACTTCAGTTTTATTTCTTCCTTTTCTCAAGAGAGCACGGCTTTGATCAAACCTTGTAACTGGACTTCACATGTATACTCTGTCTCCAGAAATATGTAATCAAGAGATCTATGATGTTCTGCTAAAAATATATGTACATTCCTTCATGCCTCCAGAATATGTATGGTTGAGGGCACCATGGAAAAATGCCATTTCCCTAGATAACCATGTATTAAATCATAGCATATTCAACTAACTCAGAGCTAAGAATAATGCACAGTATTTACTGCTTTTTGAAATAATTGAGCCATTGCATGCTGATACATAGAAGTTCTCAGAGCAAGTTTGGCCAAGATATGATATAAGAAACAGATTAGATAACAATGCCAGATTAGCCTACCACAGTCAGTACTGCCTGCTAGAGTTAGGCCTAGGGGAATGATGATGGGATGGGAAGGGTGAGGCAAGGGGCTCAGCTGAAGTGCATCTACCCCAATGCATGCAGCATGGGCAACAAATAGGAGGAGCTGGAAGCCAGTGTGAAGCAGGCAAACTGTGCCTTAATTGCCATCAAAGAAACATGGTGGGATCGTTCTTAGGACAGTTGTGCTGCAGTGGATGGCTATAAGGTCTTCAGAAGGGATAGTCAAGGAAGGAAAGGTGTTGAGCTTGAAGCTGGGAATGATAAGGTTGAACCTCTATGGGTAAGGATCAGGGGGAGGGCCACCAAGGTGGACATGCTGATGGGAGTCTATTATAGACCACCTAACCAGGATGAAGAGACAGATGAGGCATTCTAGGAGCATCTGGCAGAATTTGTGCAATTGACAGTCCTTGTTCTCATAGGGGACTTCAACTTCCCTCACATATATGTTGGAAATACAATACAGCACAGAATAAACAGTCTAGGAGGTTTCTAGAGCACGTGGAAGATAACTTACTGATGCAGCTGGTAAGAAAGCCTACCAGGGGAGGTGCCCCACTAGACTTGCTGTTCACTAACAGAGAAGGAGACAGGCAGAAGTGGAGACTGGGAGCTGTCTAGGACAGAATGACCATGAAATGGTAGAGTTGTGGATTCTTGGTGAAGTCAGGAGGGGGACCAGCAAAACTGCTACCTTGGACTTCTGGAGGGCAGACTTTGAACTGTTCAGGACACTGGTAGGGAGGGTCTCTTGGGATTCTGTCCTGAAGGTTAAAGGGGTCCAGGAAGGCTGGTCACTCCTCAAGAAGGAGCAGGCTACCCCCTGTGCCACAAGAAGAGCTGGCAGGGAAGAAGACAAGTTCTCTGGATGAACAGGGAGCTTTCCCTGAGGTTCCAGGGAGAAAAAGAGAATCTACCTCCTGTGGAAGAAGGGGCAGTCAACCTGGGGAGAGTATAAAGAAATTGTTATTATGTACAGGGAGAAAATTAGAAAGGCAAAAGCCCACCTTGAACTCAACTTGGCCATTGGGATAAAAGAGATCAAAAACTTTTGACAAATATATTAACAGTAAGAGGAAGGCTAAGCAGAATCACCATACTTTACCAGATGCAGCAGGGAACATGACCACTAAGGATAAGGAAGGGGTTGACGTTCTCAATGCCTCCTTGACTTCTGTCTTTAAAAGTGAGACCAGTTATCCTTGGGGTACTCTACCCTCTGATCTGGAAGTCTCAGACAGGGAGCAGAATAAACTTCAGGTTGGACTTCAGGTAAAACATCTCCAAAAGAGTGATCAGGAACTGGAACAGGCTGCCCAGGGAGGTGCTGGAATCACTGACCATGGAGTTATTCAAGAAATGTTTAGATGCTATACTGAGGGACATGATTTAGGAGAAAATACTGGATAAGTGGATAGTTGGAGTGGATTATTTTGGAGGTCTTTGAGTCTATTTTATAATTCTTATACCAATATTTCAGTATTATTTAGGAAAAGAAAAAAGAATTTTCAGGAGAACCCAAGAGGAAAGTTTATTCATATTATTTATGACACTCAGGCTCCTACAGCTCTTAGTATGTAAAACAATTCCAACTTTGGGTAAAAGGTTATTTATAAGGGCAGTTCATTTAAATATATCAATTTTGAAGGTGCTCAGATGAAGATTTACTGTTGCTTACTTGATTGTGTGAATAATTCATTCTTTTCAAGACAGGCATACACTCGTTTCAGAGAGGAAATATCTCCTAAACCACAGTTATTGATTTGAGGACCAGCATTCACCAAGCAACATCAAGATACGTCACTCACAGTAGGGAATAAGAGCAGCTCTGGGAAGCATGCTGAAACAAAAAAGCATTTCCTCTCTTCTGGTCTCAAAAAAAAAAAAATAAAAAAAATCCCATCTTGTTTCATTGCAACAATTAAAAAAAACTATTTCACATTAATTAGTGCCAAAACTCAGAATGACATTTGAGCTGCAGAGGTGAGCAAACACTGTACTTGGAACAGCTGGAAGTAAACAACTGCATCCAGCCCTACCCTACCCAATGACTGGAGCTCTCCTGCACACAAGAGGGTTAAGAAGCCCAGCAGTGTGCCCTGCTCTTGGAGAAATGCAGCCAATCACTTTGGGGGCAAAGCCAGATCCAAGTAACTGTTTGTGGTACTTGGCTGTGAGCTCTGAAGGAATGCACAATGCTCCATTCTTAATTTTGGAAGTGGAGCACTGTATATCTGTCTTCTGCATCACTCCCCAAGGTGACTGACTGTGGCTGCACAAGCTAGTTAGATGTCATTATAGATGCTCTAGGGTATTCTTTCTACCAACTTCAAAAACAGAATAAAAGAAACCTTCAGATTTCCCTAGAATTTTATACTCTGATTTAATAGTGAAAATTAAATGAGAAATTTGTTCACTAAATGAAAGGGACTTTGGGGCACCTGTGATAGACACAGATTCATATTTCACCAAAATCCAAGAATCCAGCACGTTTCTAAGAATGGAAAGAAACTGCACTCTGATGTAAAAGGCATCCAATCACCAATAATGTAATTAGATTCACGAACAAATCACAGAAAAGTGTAGGTTGGAAGGGACCTCAAAGCCCACCCAGCCCCATCCTGTGCCATGGGCAGGGCTGCCCCCCAGCAGCTCAGCTGCACAGGGCCCCATCCAACCTGGCCTTGAGCGCCTCCAGGGACGGGGCACCACAGCGTCTCTGGGCAGCTGTGCCAGGGCCTCACTGCCCTAAGTGAAAAATTTCTTCCTAACGTCTAATTTAAACCTCCCTTCTACCAGTTAAAAGTATTTCCCCTTGACCTATCACTATTAAACCATGTAAAAAGTCCGTCTATATCCGTTTTATAAGCTCCCTTTGAGAACTGGAAGGCCACACCGAGGTTTTCACAGAGCCTTCTCTCCATCAGGTTGAACAAGCCTGACTTCCTCCATCTTTCTTTGTTGGAGAAGTGCTCCAGCTCTGAACCTGCTGCTCTTAGTTTACAACGGGAAGAACTTTGCTCCTCCTACCTCCTCTTAGAGGTTCAGAGATTTGAGAGGCAAGGAGAGTCATAATTATATGGATGAGATTATATTCTAGACACCAGAGACTTGTTTTCCATTGTGCCAGAGTCCTATTCACTCTGCAGAGCTGGGGCTAAATCCAGGTGTATACATTCCTGTGCAGCAGCAAGGACTATTTTCACTGCTATCTTTATAGGATCTTCCATCATACTGGATTTAGGGCAGTCTAGCAGAAAAGTATTTGAAAGAAAATTATTCAGATATTTATTTCCTTAAGCTTTGGAGGAGACAGGGAAGGGGGGAAAATCTTAGATGTAAATCTCCATTTGGTGCCCTCAACATCATTTTCATATCTTCTCTCTTTTATTCTCCCAAACATATTAAATAATTTTTAATCCACCCATGAGCAACAAGTTCACAGCAAACTACAGTACAATTCTGTAAAGTAGTGTAATCTTACAGCTCACAAATTCAGTTACCGTTCCAGTGAAGCAGCCAGAAAGATCAGCAATGTCAGTAAATTGTATCAGACACATCATAAAAATCCTTTACATACTTAATAGCCAATACACTACATATTAAAAATAGGTGACATTATCAGTGCTAAATCCAAGCATCAGAACACAAATTTAGTATTATCTATGACAAATGGAGGTATTTCTGTGAAAACATTTATGACATCTTGATGACTATACATTCATTACTGAAGCATATTCAGCTCAATAGTAATATTTTTCAGTCACACCCTAAGTGACTGAATGCCTCCATAAACATTGAAGTAGATTTTGTGCCTGTAGAACATCTGATACCCAGAGGAGAAGTGGAGAAAATTGCTAACTTTTAATCATGAGAATAGTCACATATGTTTTTATGGTGATATTTATGCAAGTAATATTGCAGCTTATTGATATTTGCAAGGTAAAGATTAAAAGCCCCTCCTCCTGGTGGCAGTTAATTGTGAAATGGGATGATTGTATGAAGAGAACCATAAACAAGTACTTATAAATGATATTTAAGACTAACAAATACAAGTACCCTGATTGAGGTACACTGGCAGGGCTGAGAGCAGGCCCACCCCAGATACATGAACACAAGGCCAAAGTACTCCTTCTCGTCAGGATTAGATGAGCACAGGAAGTGTTGATGTTACAGAGATCTAAAGCATCTATTAAAGAACAGTAATAATATACACACCTCAATCCAAACTATTTCTCTTTGCTTTCTGGCAACTTCTTTTGAAGACGACCACCCAGCTTCCTCTAAGAACACATCCACAGTCATGTTTACTCCATTCTTCCACTTATATGTTAATTATTCTTTTTTATTTCAGTATCTGTGTACAAAACAAGAACAAACACTCACTATGGTGCATACTGCATGGACATAAGCCAGAAGCACTGCCTTGATGAGCCTTTGCACAAAATAGGAAGTTAGTTACGTATGTCCATAGCACAAATTCTCTCATGCACCAACATAGAGACAGCCATGAAAGGGACATATTTTACAAAGCAACCAGGAGGGAATGTGCCAAGTTAATATCTCAGAACATATGTGAGCTCATGTAGTTTCAAAATAGTTGTAATATTTTCCATTGTATTCATCAAAAATATGTTCATGTGACTGTACCTAGGGCTTGAGTACAAATAAGTGGATTGGCTTTCACATACTGCCAGATAACTTCAAGATCAGTTCAGCTTTTGCCATAAAAGCAGCAAAAGCTGTTCCAATATCAATAATTTTTTCCTGTTTTAATAATCATTATATTTGCTCATACATGCTTTGATTCTACCCTTCATGAATCTGGTACAATAAGCTGCACATTTATATGAAAATGAATAGCCAAGGGAAAAGATTATTTCCTTTGGCTTCCTCTTGCTGGGCTGGGCAGAACTATTCTTGACCCAGTTTTATAGGTTTCACAGTTGGCTGACCCATTCATTGTCAACTGATACGGATGTTAGCTCAAGAGTGTCCAGGCAACCACACAAGCACACAAAGATCTGAAGGAACTCCAGGATTTAAGCATTTAACTTGAGATCTCCCATTCAGTGCAAGTTAGATAAGTGCAGCTAAGAACGTGAGCTAGCATGGAGTAGGTAACAAGCTGCTTTAGAGAAACAGCCACTAGCTTAGCTGGCTAAAGCACATTTCACAGCATACTACTACTGACTGCCTGATTAATAAACTGTGTAGAGAGTACATGTCCAACCCAGATATAGTGTTCGTCTCCTCACTACGGAAGGAAGCAGAACAGATGAGACCATCCTGAAGTGAGAGCACATGGAAACACAGCTTTTTCCTTCCATGAGCAAACAATAGGGCTTGTGCAGGTTCACAAAAGCTGAAACTCTCCAAGAACAGCCATGGCAATCCTGATACCACCTGAGAATCCACTGACTGAATGTGCTGTTAACTACATCTGCTCCCCTTCCTCATTATTTTTTTTTTTTAACTTTAGGTAGCAAGAGGAGACAGTGATGTCATGCTTTATGAAGTGCATCAAACCCAGGTTATAGGGGAAGCACTGCTGTAAATACTTTTAGTTTATAAAAAAAATACAATCATGTGGTAAGTTCAGTAATGCAGTAAAATCCCCACTCCCTGCCCACAAAACAGATTAGAATTACCTGAAAATCGGGGTAAGAAAACAGAAACTTCAACTTACTTAAATGTGTTAGCCAAGTAGGAAAATTCTCAGAAAAAAAAAAAGGTATAAGGAATAACAGCTTGTGCTAGAAAAATACCTTCACTTTATTATAGTGTCAAGAGTTTATAAGTGTTACTTTGGCAGTTCTTGTAACAAGTTCCACATTGTACTACTTGAGCTACTTATATTCATCAGCTTTTATTCATTCTTTAATTGATTACATGTATTTTTTACATCTCGTTTCCTACTTCATGTGTTCTGGAATATCATCTTGCTCTCTCATCCAAGCAGTTTAGAAAGGACCTGGGTTCAATTTGAAGCTTGTCTTTCATTAAAAATTAAAAGTGGTTTTGTCAAAGCCAGACCATTGAGTATAATGGACCAATCAGTCCAACAGTCAGACCAAAGTACTGGTGTCAAGCCTTAACTCTTGCCACATACCAGGATTGCAGTTAATTATGCTTCCACATATATGCTTTGACACACTTCAGCTTCATGACCGAGTACATGGCACATGATCCATTTGATTTTGACCATAGCACCGTAGAAAAGGAGGAAGGCAAAGACAGAGATAGCTTATCGATTGTCAGAACAGTGTTAGACTTCTGTACTTAGAGGTGATACAAGGTTGCTTCTCAAAGGAGCAGTGAACATGAACAGTTCTCACATAACCACATCAGATGAACAGAGATAAGAAGCACCTCAGGGTTGTGCATGCAGGAAACAAGCATCCATATTGCAGATTCCTCCAGAAATCCAAATAGCATTGTCAGAGTTAAATTCTGCTACACCAGAGAAGAGAGAAATGCTGTTCCAGGCTGCACAGCAAGAAGTACAGTCAAACCAGCTATCCCTCTTTGGAGACGCACGTGAAGTGGGCAGCATGGTTACTGCTATTCATGGCTCAATCTGGTTACTACTTTTGGCTATTCTACACAGCTGCAAGTTGGCTTGGTATGTTGCTTTGCCAGTGCCTAGCTAAAATTTGAGCTTGCCTTGAAATCACAAAAGGGAATTTTACCAGTATTTCATGAGCTGAGCTTAGGAAGTTGAATATCTTCACAGACTAGTAAAAAAAAAAAAAAGCACAGAGCAAACAAAAAGCTAAGGAGGCTGTTTCAACTGTAATTCTCATTCTTCAAGATACAGCAGAAGCCAGAGCTGGTCTGGGGATGAAACTCCCTCACAGATGTCTCCCCCACATCACATACAAAATTTGGCCCTGTGACTTGCCACCACCATACCTTATTCATCTCCTCAAGTAGCAATCTCATCTCAATCTTATTGCCGTTCATAGTGTCCTGTAAATAAGGAGGATTTCAAACCATGCACCACTGCAGCAAGAAAAAAAACACTTCCATCAACTTCATTTCCACTGCAGGTGCAACCCAGGCTGGGGAGGAGCACACAGCAGACTAAAGTGCTATCTGGATGGTTGAGGATGTTCTTTCTGCAAACTATAATTTCTCTTGTTCTTCACAGACATAAGAATTAAATACAGGGAACAGATGTATTTCTGGTATTGATTTACATTTTTCAAGTGTGAATTGAAAAAGCCATTTAGTATATTTTTGCTGTGATAGCTGGACACATCTGGCAATTTGCTTGGCATTCTACAGACAAATTACATTTTTTCCCCTAATTTAAGTATGTGTGACGCTATGTACAGATTGGCACCCTTACTGATTTGGAGAAAAGCTCATGAGTAAAAATCCTCATAAAACTGACTTGTCTGAAAATTTACCTTTACATGGTATTCCTGTTACTCCCTATATTTAGAATGAGGAATTCCAAACCTGTCACAGGAAGTCTAACTAAGGCAGGTCCTAAGGAGTCCAGTTTTAGATGGAATTCACAACACTCACTGTCTCTTCTGCAAAGTCTGTTAGTGCACTCCCAAGAATGACCCATTCCTTTATTTATCTTGCAGGATTGCCTATCCATGTCAGACAGCAAGCCAGGCGCTGCTGTCAGATGTTGCTCCAACACAGAGCAAATAGACTGTTCCTATCCTTAGGATTACTATTCAGGTAGCTGGAACGAGAACAACACAGATCAGTATGATGAGCATCGTCTGGTGTACATGGATTACTGTATTGGGTTGTCATGGATTACCTGAAGCCAATGAGATTATGTATCTAAAACCCTAAAAAGAAAATTCGACTGCTGCATTCATATAGAGCTTCTGAGTCAGCATTTGCCATCAAACCAACAAAGCTTACACTTAACAGTTGCTAGTTTGAGTCTGATAAATTGGATCCATTTACTCCACATCTGTTGAGTCAAACACTCTGGAAAGGGTACAGTTTCCACCTGAGGGGATCATTTGTTTATTGGCCATGGTATGCTTAGCTAGTACACAACACATGAAAATTAGTGTTGTCCTTACAGTGAAGAGGCTGGAACCAAAACAGACAGATCTAGAAAGATGGTATCCACTGAGAATTCCTTAGATTACTTGTTTAAATTGTTACATTATTGCAGAAATTGAATGGAATACTGCATTGTGGATGAAGGTTACTACACTGTAACTGATGACACAACCCTAGGTGAAATCTTTTAAATGCTGAACATGGTAGAGGATCATTTCAGTCAATAAGTTAAAACTTTGTTCTGACAATATTACAACTATGTACAGGGTTAATTTTTCAAGTTATAAAGCTTTGCAGAATGCACTTTTAAGATTAATCACATGCTGTTACTCCAAACAATATTTAAGTGAACTTCCATCCATTAAGTTCATGCACGGTGACACAGATTAAAGTATGCCTTCTGCATTCCTATATTCCTAACATGCCTATTTTTGTTGTGGGCTAATCCCAGTGGACAGCTAAGCCCCACATAGCAGCTTGCTTCCTCATCCAGCGGGATAGGGAAAAGAATCAGAAGGGCAAAAGAGGAAACTCCTGGAGATAAAGTTTACTAGGAAGAGCAAAAGCTGCACATGCAAGCAAAGCAAAACAAGGAATTCATTCATCCCTTTCCATCAGCAGGCAGATGTTCAGCCTCTCCCAGGAAAGGAGGGCTCATCATGCATAATGGTTTCTGGAGAAGTCAAACTTCATCACTCCAAACATCCTGCCTTCCTCCTTCTTTCCCCCAGCTTTTATTGCCGAGCACAACACTACATGGTGTGGGACACCCTCTTGGTAAGTCTGAGTCAGCTGTCCTGTTTCTGTCCCCTCCCAACTCCTTGTGCCCCCAGCCCCTTGCTGGCAGGGCAGCACGAGGAGCAGGAAATTTCTTGGCTCTGTGCAAGCACTGCTCTGCAGCAACTGAACAATCAGTGTGTTATCAGCTCTGTTTGGGTCACAAATCCAAAACACAACACCATACCAACTGCTATGAAGAAAAGTAACTCTATTCCAGACAAAACAAGGGCAATTTTTAATAAGAACCGAAACCATTTGGATGTGGCGCTCAGGGTCATGATTTAAGGGAGGGTTATTAGAGTTAGGGTAGTATGGTTAGGT
This sequence comes from Gallus gallus, assembly GCF_016699485.2. Taxonomy (NCBI): domain Eukaryota; kingdom Metazoa; phylum Chordata; class Aves; order Galliformes; family Phasianidae; genus Gallus; species Gallus gallus. The sequence goes on along the minus strand of NC_052533.1, from coordinate 97,272,948 downwards.
CATGCTTAGACTCAATGATCTTTAAGGTCTTTTCCAACCTGAGCAATTCTATGATTCTATGACCTATGAATTAAATGTTTAAGTAAAATCCTTCTCAAATAAAACTGAGTTTTTGTCAGATCTCCTCCAGCAGAATAGGCAGATTTCTCAATTTTCATGAGCAAATATACAGCAAGAAACTTTTCATAAGTATTGAAGTTTGAGAAGGAACTGAGATTTACTGTGGAACATTTTAAAAGTGAGCATTCATTAAAAAATGAAGAAAAACAGTGTTAAAACTTGCATATCCAGTCTTCAACATACACCACAGTGAACAGTTATCAACTGATCATTTCACCTTCTAATTGATCAACACTATGTAATAATTTTGTGGAATCATTCTAAACAGAATTAGAAAATACTGACCAAAACTGAGATTTCAGATATTGCAATAATCTTTTTGTTAAAAGATCAAGATAAAAACAACTCCTGAGACAATTTGACAGGTAAATACTATTTCTAATGCTGCAAATTCTTAGCTTTGCAGACTTGTCTTGTGGATCTGAGAAAGACAGTAGTGTTTTGTGGTCAAGTCCAGGTCTCAATTTTTCTTCAGCAATGAGGCAGATATAAGAGTCAGTGTGTAAAAAACTGGAAACAGAAAAACAAAGGGCAGCTATGTTGACGTTGCACAGCAGGTCAATGCAGAGCACCAACACTAGGCATGATCAACCACCCAACAGTGGTTGGAAGCAGGTTTCTGCTTCTGTCCCCATCAGAATAACTGATTTGGCTCACAGGATGCTTTTGGGAATAAGCTGAGTAAGTGGGTTTAATGGGCCACATGTGGTCTATTATCCTCAATTTTAATCCTTCTGACACAAAGCATTTCCTCCCACATATATTAGCCTTCAGGAAGATGCACCAAGTAGAGTGCACACTATAAAAATGAAAGGTGAGACCAAGCATTAAGCATGTATTATTAATTTTTACGAATTAATGTATTCATTAGAAAATTCAAGTGATTTTTTTCCAAGGAGAATTTTTCAAGGAGAAAGGGCAGTGGTTACACTTCTCTAGAAATAAATTCCTGGTTAAACGTCAAGGACATGAAATAAGTTACAGTTGGTTGGATCGGTATTTCTTTATTCATACACATAGGAAGTCTAAATCCTCCCACCACCAGTTAACATGAGCCAGTTACAGACAAGTCAAGGACAAGCCAGACAAATGATAGATTTCTTCCCATTCAACTACGGGCACTTTTTAATATTTGAGATATTATAACCATACCTAAATAAGCCATAAACTGATTTCACAACAATATCAGATAAACAAGTAAAGAAAAACAAGGGGAAAAAAAAGAAAGGAAGAAAAACAAGCAGGTGTCTCAAGTCTAAAGGCCAACTCTTATTTTTGTTTTGATCCAAAAGGACAATTCTCATCAGTTTAAAGGGGAGAAGAATTCAGGCATTGGTCAATAAAACGTTCATTTAAAAATCCCCCACTCCTGTTGTTGTACGTGGAAATTTTAATGGCAAAACGACCTCAGGTAAACATAATTAAGTCAATCTTCTGTTCCATGCTTCCAACTAAGAACTCTATGTTTTTACAGCAATTAAAATTCTTGTGGTTCAGAATAGCTGATTTCACACATGTAAACTCCCTTTATTTTCCTAATTTCCTCATCCAGATTTTCATTTTTGCACTAGCTGGCTTAAAGTTTAATTTTATTGGAGCTCATAGTTCTGTGAATATTTAACACAAAACATGTGTTCATTTTTTAACCCCCTGAGAACTCCGAAATCAACAAGGAATTTTAACTGCAGTCCATTCTTTCAATTCACTATGAAGTCTTTGCATCCAAAGGCTCAAATCAAAATGAGAAGATGTTCTCCTCAGGCAATGATATTAGGACATCTCATAGTATAGAAGAATTGTTGTTTTCCCTTTTACATGCTCAGTACTTAAATGGCCTATAAAGTCCTTCATCCATAGGCCTGACATCAGAAACAGAAATAATTTCTTGAATGTCTTTCACAAGCAGTTAATTGCACAACACAAAAAACTTGTTATTCTCTTGAACTAAAACACTATGTTATTCTCAGATGTACGAAATTAAATATCATTAAGAAATCTGGAAGCTTTAAAGGAACAAATTTTCAGTGATATCAGGAACATTTGGTCAATATAAATGTCTTAAAAGTAAATGCTTTCAAATACATTGTTCAAGCAGTAGGCAAAACAGTTCCCATTCATAAAATGGTTCCTATTTATGGGAAGGAAGGGAGTGCCCACTCCAGCTAACACGCCAGCGGCTGTCGTTATGCTGCCATTAAAACTTACTCTCAACTCATAAACAGATCCATTTCAATTTAAATGAAAAAAAGGAATAAGGTATAAAAAAATAAAGAATGTGTAAAAGGATGAGACATCTTGCAAAGAGGTTAATTGCGCTAGCTTCTGGTTTCACAAACAATAGGGCTGTTTAACAGAACCAAAACCTCAAGCTACAATGACTGTAGCTCAGGCAGTTTATGAATTAATCACACATAACCTTTTACTACCCAATATGTCTTTTTAAAATCTAAAATAAAAATAAAGCACATTGCTGAGAGGATCATGGCAGCTCCCATTCATCCAACCACTTTTTAGGCTGAAAACAAATATAATAAAATATAACAAAGCTTACATAAATTGTTCTAGCATACTTTTGGCAAGATTTTAGGCTTTGTCTAGCAAGTTATTTCTAAATAGAATTCTAGTTCCTCCAGTAGTTAACACTAACCAACTGTAACTGGCGTAATAATATAATAATAACAGGAATATTTGGCAATATCATTTACTGCTTCTGCAACCCATCTTCAGATTAGTAAGTATAAGTTGATTAAAGCAAGGTATATGACAATGATGGGAACATTAATTATTAATAGTACTGCTAGGTACTCTTCCATCTGTATGAGCCCTATAAATGGTAGCATTAGGGCTGGGATGGCAACATATGCTACAGCTGTTTCAAACATATGCTTGTGAATGATTTTTCCTCCTAGATTTGCTTCTCAATTGCCACAACAGTCTCTCATAGAAACTATAAGTTTTTAAAAGTGAGTGTCGTCATTCTCTTCCTAACACCCCTTCTCTTTGCCTCTTTATTAGAGCTGTGGCTTCTCCCTGAAGGGTTTCAACACTTCTGATGGTAGTTTTGGTGGAAAAGGTACCATTTGGTGGCAGCATTCTGAACGGATTGATACAGGGAAAAGGTGGAGGAACTGCAATAAAATGTGTACTGAACACAACCCTTAAAAGCAAATTTTGCAACAACTCAGATCTCTGAACATAACTCAGTAACAGGATTATGAGTCTTAAGGGCGTTCCTTGGATGCTATAAAATAGAAATTGAGATCTCCGATTGGAACTCAGTACTTTCCCAGGGAGGTATGTTGAATGAATCAGTGCGAATAAAAAGAGAGAATCCTCTTCTAATACTTTTTTACTCCAGGGAATGATAATCAGTTGAAGAAGCAACAACAAAAAAGACAGCTCTTCAACATGTAAAACATTGGTTTCAGGTTTCACAACAAAGAAATATCACTGACACATGCTAGCACAATAAACATAAGACAACTGCACCAAGAGGCTCAAAATATCCTTCCTTACATATGCACAAAATTCAGATTTGTTTTAAGCCGTAGTAAGTTCATTAACTGTAAAAATTTATTCTGTTAAAATTGCACTTGTCGTAGGTCTGAACATAACATTGGCAATCCACATTAACAGCAGAAAGAGTGCTTATTTCCGTTCTACAGTATAGCAGAGACAAGTAAAAAAAGATAAACTCAGCATTTGTGAAAGGCCACTTTGACTACTGAAAGCTTAAATCATAGCCAAATTATAAAACAATTTGATTTATGCATGTTAATGCCAAATAAATGCCATTCACTGGTACAAGGTCTACTTTTAAGTGTAAGAAAGACCCTTCTCTTCTACAGGAAACGTGTAATTTTAAGATCACATGACAAACTTGGAGCACTCAGTCAGCTGACCTGAAGGTGAAGCATGGGGCAGTCTGGAGTTAGGATTCCAACACAATGACGTAGATCATCAACCTGGCTCACACTGACCACCTTCAAACTTCTCAATGGAAATACAGAGTTTTACGCCTACATTACTTCCATGACATGCCATCAAGTCAGAAATTTCCTGATTTTTGACCAGAACATAGTTCTCTGCAGCATTACACTGCAGATAAGCAAATGTATCAATAGGGCACGTTTACTTATTTCTGTGCAAGGATGCATGTCACCACCCCCCCAGGCTCCACAGACATTGGACAACTACTTCAGTACAGGAATCTTCTGGATTATCAATTTATTCTCCACTGCTTTTTTTATTTCTAGAAGATACCTCCTCTGATATTTTTCTCATGATAAAATCAAAAAGTTGCTTTTTAAAAGGTCAGATCACTGATCTGCTTTTAGAAATGTTCACTGGGCAAATATTCTCCTTAGACTGGAACAACAATATTAACTCCAGCAAAGTTGCACAAATACGAGTGAGAGCAAAACTTGGGCACACAAATCCAAATCAACAACAAGCTGGTCCTAGATGAAAGCATCAGAATAGACTTCAGTGATCTCAGCTCCCTTGCCAATTCACTAAAATACGCAAAACTAAAACATAACACAATCTCTGGAAAAATCTGTCAATAAAGTATTTAACAAGCATAATTACACATAACTTATATAAACAACCAGTTGATAAAAGTCTATCCAGAGGAAAAAAAAATAAAAAAAGAGGAGACTAAATCAAACAAATGGACTGACTCCATTTTAGAAAACATGAAACCACCAATTGAAAGCTTGCAAGGAACACTTCAAAGCCACTAAAAATCCATGGTGATGTAATGCAAATCACAGGAAATAACATTCTCGAATTCCAGTTTTAAGAAGTTCATCATATGTATTTGTACAGGATAAAAAATATATTACCAAGAAACATTCTCAGGAAAACACAAATTTATAATTGCTATATAAGAACCTTAGTATGAGGCAAAGAATAGTTTGATTGGCTTAATCACAATGCCCTATTCTGGTTTTTAATGCTCATTACTCTAGATTTTCATGTTTTGCCTTTAAGAATGTTTATCCTTTCTGAAAGCTGCTTACCATACTAGAAAGCCTCTTCTATTTACCTGCATAGGCTTTTATCACAGAGTCAAAGGATTACAGCAACACAAAGTGGCTTGGGTTGGGATGGATCTTAAAGCCCACACAGCTCCAATCTCATGCTGTGGGCAGGGCTACGCCCCCCAGCAGCTCAGCTGCCCAGGGCCCCATCCATCTTGGCCTTGAGCACCTCCAGGGATGGGGCATCACAGCTTCTCTGGGCAGCTGTGCCAGTGACTCACCACCCTCTAAGTGAATTTAAAATTGCATCTACTGCTTCTTATTCTGTCACTGTGCACCTATTAGGCACCATTTTTCTGTGTATCACAGAATTGCAAAGGTTAGAAAGAAGCTCTGGAGATCATCAAGTCCAACCCCCCCAGCAAAGCAGGCTCCCTACAGCAGGTTACACTTAATTGTTGAAGAGAGCCCCTCTGTCTTCTCCAGACTAAATAAAAGCATTCTCTCAACCTCTCATTCTATATCATGTTCCCCAGCCTTTGATTGCCTTGATGTCCCTCTCCCAAGCTTCTTCCACTCCCCAGTTTTGAATGTATGATTGATTATCAAGCTAGCACTCAGTGTATAATAAAGGTCACGTGTTGCTCAAGTATCAGATCTAGAAGATTAGCAGAATGCAATGTCTCAGCTAATTTATCCACCAGTTAAGACACTATATACAAGACCACAGATGTGAACTCTTGGCAGAAAATTTTTCCCATGTAAAATACCTTTCAGCGTAGCACTGAGAGTCTGGACAGGAAGATGCACTTCAAAAAAGCAGCTGAATGCAGGTAAGAAGAGGAAGACAACAAAGACTTAAGGATGCCAGTAATGGGGTTTTAAGGTAGTATCAGCCAAAACTAGAGTAGATTTCAGTGACTGAAGTGAAACTGAACCGAAGGGTAAGTCTTCTGAAGGTTCTGTAGAGGAAAAATTTCAGTCATTGGATATTTTTAGATTTATAAGGAAGATTTATCTAAGAAAAAAATCTCCTTCCATCTGAAGACTAGGTCTTCTTGGTTCACAATTTAGAGAGTTTCAAAAGTGCCCAAATAGTGGGAGCTGATGAGACTGGAGGTGCTGAGGAAAGTGGCTTTTGTCTGATGAGGCAGATAAGTGCTGGGAACTGCACCCACAGCAACACAGAGAACCTTTGCCACATACAATATTGCAATTCCATCTGAATCCAGACCGGTCTCCTAGCATGACCGCTTAAAGAGAGGGAAAAAAAACTTTATTAATAGAGCAGTAGAGTGCTCTATTTCACTGCACCTTACGCTGTTTTAGCCGTCACCTTGAAAAATGAGAAAGGGCATTATCCTGATATCTTTCCTGCCATCATCCTCCTCCCCAGTATCTAGAAAAACCAAACCCATGGGGTCATGCATTAAGCAAATGAAGGAGGGAGGGCATTTCACCTAGTTTTTATCTGAACAGCAGCATTAAAACAGAATGGGAAAGGCACACTGCATAATATTCTCAGTCGGGCTACTCCAGTTCACACCTACCCGAGATCTGCTTCTTGGAATCAATAAATCCTTTTGGCTGCAAAATCTAAAGGCTCAATTGTCCATTTTGACTAAACTCTAGTATTTTTCTGCATACAAATATTCACTATCAGCCTGCAGATTACCTACAGTAATGGTGGATTTTCTAGATAAATTAGTATGAAGTGACTAGATATTCTTCTGACCATGTATTCTCTCACATCTCCCTGCTTGCTTTATTTGTCCACATACTACATTTACATACTTTTTTTTTCCTTTTCAGTAGTTCTTGTTCTGCCAAAGAAGATGAAGCACTGTTGGCAAATCAAATGGCAAATCAAATGAGTGTGTCACTACAGCAAGTGCTCTCCCTGACAGGGAGGAAAGCTTCCCACCACACTCTGCCTGTGCACTACTGGAGCTAGATTTGGCCCCTGCAGATACTATCAGTATTGGTTAACTTAGCACTAACACTGACACTTAATCTAACTATCAGGAAACAAGAAAGTAATCTGCCTCAAGGTCTCCACTATGCTGTTGAAGATTCTTCTTGACTTACAATACAAAGTCTTACATAAAAGTCCCAATTCAATTTAAAAAAAAAAAAAAACAACCACATATATAGGAGATCAAGCACTCAGGAGAAGGTGGGAAAAAGCAGTCCCATGGAGAACAGGAAGGCTCCTTTGGGTAGTACCCTCTATTTAGATTGGCTCACGTTGCTTTTGAAAAACCACACCTTCACTCTCACTAACCATTTTTCTTTCCCAGAAGAAAGAGCTCTTTATTTCACTGTACACTCTAACAAGAAAAGAAGATGGTGACTTTTTGACCTATACCATATAAGCAACTCTACTTAACAGAGAAACATAAACCAAAACATTTCTAGATCAGGCAACAAGTTACCGTGTGAAAATGCCCTTCAAATACACATTTCATACATTACATTCAGTTCCATCATTTTAGTCATTGGTATCAAAGTTCATTAAAAACATTCAGCTACTAAGAAAAAATCATTTGTCTATTAATGCTTCAGCAAGCAAGCTTCCTGACTAAAAAACACACAAGAGAATCAAAGAATGAATATGTTTTCCCTCTCCTTTTGAAAGGCACACTACCAAACACGTTATTAGAGCTAGACATGTAACTAATTCTGCTAGTACACAGAAGATAACAACCATTTTGTATAATACCATTCAGAATCACTGAACTAAATTCTGAAAACACAGTAATTCAAAAAAAAAAATAAACACTTCTCTGCAAATCTGTTTGCATAGGAAAACTATTCTAGAATCTGAGTGGTTCTATGGCTAGAAGCTCTTTCCAAATTTCTTGCATTCTTTTGTCCATGACCAGTCCAGATGTTTCTCTTGTGCCAAAATATTCTCCAGGTTAAAGAGTTGAAACAACATATCTTTATTTACTTTCAAAGTAGCTTGCTGGCTTCCTCAGCTAAAGGGACATGTGAGGGACAGACCTTGCAGTCCAGTAGAAATTAAGACAACTCCCTCTTCTCTGTTACCACAACATGAAAAATAGCACACCAGCCCTCCTGAATCTACCTGAAATATCCTCAGCAAGAGAAAAGCAGAATGAGAGCTAGTAAGCAATAAATTTTGTCATTTGAAAAAACCACCAGCATTTTCACTCCAGAAGGATGGAACAAAAGTTTAATGCTACATCTATACACAATTTATTTGGATGAAAAACAGGCTGACAAGATGATTGATTTAGAACTGTGAAGTCTGAGGTCTTGTTTGTGGGTAGTGTAGATTTCTTGACCAACCTCCAAGAAACCATCTCATCACCACTGTTTAAATAGGCATTGCTCTCAAAAACAATGTCTGGAAGAACAATAGCATTTCTAGGAACAATTTTATAAATTTTTCAGACAATGTAACAGAATATTTTAGGGAGACGGGAAGAAAAAAAAGCCTTCAAAAACTAAAGAAAAAAAGAAAAGAACAAGGACAAAAAAAGAAGTCTTGAATTGCACAGGCTTAATTTATGGGACACTGGTGGACCATCAGAGCATAAGGAAATCCATGCTGATATTTTCAAGGCTAAACTAAGTGGCTTGGGAACATAACAGGCTCCAGCATTTCTTTCCTGTTTAAATTCCCAGTTTGTTCTTGATTTCCTCCAAAGTAGTGAAGTTCTATGACTTACAGAGGGATTAGACTTTCAGTTCAACTCTGAATCTGACACGTGGGATGAAAGATTCCTTCTCATTTTTTATCATATTTGGAATGGATGCAGCATTTCCAGCTATCTTATCGGCTAGCACTGCAAGACTCTGCTCTCACTCCCATCTCAGGATGTATTATTAATGATAGAAGTGCACAGCAGGCAACAGAATTTTACACAATTGATGGTGCTCAGTACCATGCCAAGACATTATTAATGCCCCTTTTGTGAAAACAAAAACAGAGTTAAAATACAGCCTGTAGCTCATGGGACCATTTCAGGATGGGAACGTTCTGTTACAGACATTTTGATTCGGAACAAAAAAGCAAGATGTCTCTAGGTCAGCATTGTCAGTTTCTCTGTTTCCTTCCTTCTCTCTCCAAATCACTGAGCACACTTCCAGTATATCACTGATGCTTTCTTCCCCCCAGCCTTAAATCCCACATAAAAAGAAATAAAAAGAATCATTTTGTTGTGAAGTTCAGTAAGAGTCCCATATCACAGTCTCTCAAAATAGTTACTAAATCAGAACAAGGATGGAATTTAATTTCTTACTCATTTAATTGCTAACCTTTATCCAAAATAAAAGCAGAATCATTGTTTTAGCTGATTTTCTTAAGTAGAGTTTGCTGTTCACATCACTTTTGAGGCATAAAAATTCCAAGCAAAAGAGTAAGAAATGAGCAAATCCATCCAGCTTATGATCCTAGTGCTTGCTCACTAAGACCTTGACCCCAGGCTACTGAAGCTCTTGCCAAGAAAAGGCATTTTGAAGAGAATCTGATAGTTTGGCTGGGGGTTTGGCCACATGAAGCATCAGCTTGTGTCTAGCAGCAGTCAGGTATTAATGTTGCCTTTCTGTTTGCAAAATGCCCATCACTGGCGCTGTGGCTTCCCTGAAGGAATTTTCTCTCAGCGGTTTCCTGAAAGCCAGAGAAAGATGAACTTCAATTCCACCAGTGAACTGTAACGGGAGAGCTCTGATGATACATTACACATAAGAAATGAGTCATGCTGTGGTTTCCTGCTTCAGTTTACTGAGCACAGAGCTGCTTGGCCTTTTTCTCCAGCCCTGACCCTTGTCCTGCTCAGAAGCCCTTGAAGATAGCTCCTTCCTTTCCCAGTCTCCATAGCTACAGTCAGGATCAAAGATGCAAGTATGCAGGCTCCTACTCTTGGCTAAGAGGCAAAAACTTACACCCACATCTTGTAAAATCATGGTGGCCAACAACAGCCTGAAGTACAGACAAGAACAACAGAATTATACAGCTGGCTAACAACTGCACCAGTGTTTCAAATTTCTGTACTTTTTTTCATCTAGAAGGACCCTAAGTGTTGAGTGTTACTAAGGACATTTCTCGTGAATTACAGTTTGCTCCACAGATTCTCTTGCTGATATCAGACTCCTCAGGAAACAGCATCATGTTGACTGCAGGCTGACCAAACATGGCAGGGCAAGAAGTTCAGGCACTCTGAATGCAACGTACCAATTGACGGGAAATTTATGCAGTGCCCGACAATTCCTAAATCTAATAAGGCAACGTATTCTTATATATACACCTGCATCATGGGGAAGTTGGGAGTTGGACTTGATGATGCTCAGGGTTCCTTTCTTCCAACTTGGGATATTCTAAGATACTATGAAATTAGATGCTTATATTAGATGCATTCTCCAAAGAAAAAAAAATAGCTTATATCAAGTAGGTATAGGAATGGAAAGCAGATCATGAAGTGAAAGTGCCTAAGAGCTAGTCAGAAAATCACTGCTTAACAATATCAACAGGAAGCTAACAAACAGAAATAAAATGCAGATGGTCCATTTTGACCCTGTGACATATGGAACATTGGTCAGTGGTACAAAGCCATGGATTTCCTTGGAAACTAGTCAGGCTACTCCAGTTCACACCTACCTGAGATCTGGTTCTTGAAATCAATAATCCTACTGGCTACAAAATCAAAAGGCTGAATTGTCAAGTTTTGACTAAGTTTTAGTACTTTTTTAAATTACACTCAGTGTCAGCCTGCAGATTACCTACAGTAATAGCAGATATTTCAGAGAAATTTTCTAGATACATTCCTAAGAAGTGACCATAGAATCATAGAATCGCTAAGGTTGGAAAAGACCCACAGGATCATCCAGTCCAACCATTCGCCCTTCACCAATGGTTCTCGCTAAACCATGTCCCTCAACACAACATCCAAACACTCTTTGAACACCACCAGGGTTGGTGACTCCACCACCTCTCTGGGCAGCCCATTCCAGTGCCTGACCACCCTTTCAGAGAAGTAGTATTTCCTAACGTCCAGCCTGAACCTTCCCTGGCGCAACTTGAAGCCATTTCCTCTAGTCCTATCACTAGTCACACAAGAGAAGAGGCTGACCCCCAGCTCACCACAACCTCCCTTCAGATAGTTATAGAGAGCAATAAGGTCTCCCCTGAGCCTCCTCTTCTCTAGACTGAACAATCCCGGCTCCTTCAGCCGCTCTTCATAAGACCTGTGCTCCAGACCCCTCACCAGCTTTGTTGCCCTCCTCTGGACACGCTCCAGGGCCTTGATGTCTTTCTTACAGTGAGGGGTCCCAAACTGGACACAGTACTCGAGATGCGGCCTCACCAGTGCTGAGTACAGGGGGACAATTACTTTCCTGTTCCTGCTGGCCACACTATTTCTGATACAAGCCAGGATGCCACTGGCCTTCTTGGCCACCTGGGCACACTGCTGGCTCATGTTCAGTCTAGCATCAATCAATACCCCCAGGTGTGATTGATGACCAGGTGTCATTCTTCTGACCAGATCTCTCCCATCTCCCTGGTTGCTTTCTTCATCCACAATACCATCTTTTCATACTTTTCCTCATTTTGCCTGATATTTTTGAAGCACCTTCCTTTTACCTTCTTATAAGCTCCATTCAGAATAATTCAGATTTCTCCTGGAGCAGAAGTGGCCTTTTCTCATAATTTGTGTAGTCTCTTCTCCAGTGACAACCTTAACTTCAAGGTGCTTACCATTCCAGGAAAGCTTCTTGAAAAGGTTGTGTTCTGGCAATTCTCATGCTGTTTTCTTCTCATTTCAGGGAAGCAGAATACATTCATCTGAAGGGTGCTTTTGTCATCTCTAACATTACTGAAACGATCATGGAGTAGACATTCTGAACATTTCTGCAATGCTCCTGTAGGTCCCAGACTTAGTTCTTTCAATACTATACACTGAACATTTACAGCAGAAAGGCCAAGAGCACAAGCACAGCTTGTGCTCAATACACAGAGTCACAGAATTGCTCAGGTTGGAAAAGACCTTAAAGATCATTTATCCACCATTTTGTGTGGAACCCAGATTCCACAGATATCACGGTGGTCTCTCAGCATTTATATCCTAGGATTTCCTCATGACAAGGCACAAATTACAATTAGAATGTCAGTTATTCCTTGGGGAAAAAAAAGTGCTGAAAGAAAGCAAACACTTCACATCTATTGGGGAATACTTGAAGAGGACATTAACTGATGGGAATAGCTAAATTTTCTGGGGTCTCTGTAGTTTGGCTTCTAAGTGCAATCCTAAGTGGTGCTGAAAGCCCTGCAGGAGATAAAGTACTGGATGCATTAGAGTCTAATAGCACCCTGTGTATAATGTTCGGTCTTCACATAGGAGCAGCTTTAAAGGTTAGATCATCCTTGAACAGCCCCTGAATAAATAGCTTTTCTGACAGTGGTGCATTGGTACATACCCAGTCTTGCTTCCTGTCTTCCTAACACTGAAAAGTCACATCTTCCAATGCAAAAACTCAGAACTGGTGACTGTCATTGGACACAGTCGCTCAAATACAAATGAAGATCCCTTGAGTACTTCCCTCCAGACATCTATGATACAAACTTTATTTAAGCTATTAATATAAAAACCTTTTATGAACTCTCAAAAATACACCTGGATTAAACACCTGTTTGCTTTAATAGCCATTACTGGTCTTTGTTGTTGTTTAGTTTTAACATAGTCTACCACCTGTCTCCATTGAATTTCTAAAAAATAAAAAACAACAAATGTAAGAAAGTTACTGAACATGGTCTCCTTGAAATACCTTGAAGGAGAGGAGATAAATTAAAGATGAGTATAAACATATAGATGTTTCCGCTTTCTCTATTCATGCTTTTGGACATTTGCTGGGTTTTCCTAAATGCCAGCCCATATTTTGAGCACCAAACCACACTAATATCTGACTCAGTATCAGCTTATGATAACCAATGTGGAGTTCCTTCAACATACACCTAAAACATTTATTTAAGAATCATAGTTGTCCATGGTCAATGAACAACCTGCTATGTTCTTCCAACTAACATATAAGATAAAGAAAAGTATTAGAAATGTAGAAAGTATTACCTATTGTTAGAAGAACATAAGAAATTACCTCCTTTTCAAAACAACTGCTACACCACAAGTAGCAGCAGCTTTAAGACAAAAGAATATCAAAAGAGTTGCATAACCTTGATAGACTACAAAACATAAAACTATTCTGGGACAAAATGCACTTAAGCTCTCTGTTAGAAATCAATGAAAATACCAGGAAAAGAAAGCTAACACTTCTGAGGGCTCATTTACCAGTTATCTTAAAGCAAATAAGCCTGATGCTCCCTTCGTAGAACAGTAAAAGAAGCGCACAACCAGAGGCCACAGGGGACCACTGCATTGCAATCCCATCCAAGCAAGGAAGGACTGATGGGCACTACCAAATTTCTGGCCACTTCTGTGGCGGTCTTCTAACATCACCAGGTCCAAGAAGATACAGTGAAAAGCTTGTATTATGGAATATATTTCTCTGCAATGTCAATAGCTGCTGGTTATCCGACCAACAAAGCAAACTGCAAGGACATTATTCTCAAAAGTGCCATCAGCCAATTACATTCTCCCTCCTCAAACAATTACTGGCATAATGATAGATTGTGTCAGACAGAAGAGTAAATACGAAGTGATGTAAATATAATCTCTGTACTGCTTTCAATTGTCTCTATTAATCACTTACAGATTGAGTGCGTTCTTGTATACTGGGTGTTCAGGATATGTCTAAGACAATTGCTTTAGGAATGTCCAGTACAAACAGACAATTATATACTGCGGTAATTTTCTGCAAATGAATAAAATATTACAAAAAAAGTGTGTTCTCACGGGAGAAATAACACACTGGAGAAACACTGGCTGTGAAATAATGTGTCATTTTTTAGCAAATAGATCACAAGCACAGGAAGACTTTACAAGTCAAATACAGCTGTGAAATTTCTGCTTTGAAATATGTCTATGCATCCTTAAAAGTAAATAATTTGGGAATTAAAGCCTGAGATCATTATTGTGTTTATACTGAAAGATAAAAATTTGTATTTAACATTTTAATTTTGAATTCAGTGAAGAAAAAGGTTAAAAAGTTTTCCATAATGGTTCAGTTATTTTTCTCCTTACACTTCATAACATTGAGACTAAAACAAACGCTAAAGCTTCTTGTTTTAACTTTATAATTTCAGCTTGACTCTTATTCCTTATCTTCTCTATTGTGAACTCCACTGAGAGGATAAAATATAAAGAGTTCACCTATAAACTTGATTCAATCTCATCAGTAAGACAGAGCATGCTATCAAGGCAGGCAGTGTATACGGTAAATAAGTTTAATTAGAATAGTTGGAAAAAAAATAAACTTAATTAACCTTAATTTTCTTGTACCCTTTCCAGAGAAGTGTGAAGCAAGTTAGAGATTTGTAAATTAAATTACATAAGAATCCGTGTTACAATTTGTTGTAAGTATAGAGAGGAACTCTTAGTGAGTTTTGCAAACAAGTTAGGGGAAGAAAGCAAGGAAAGGGTCCTCCTTTAATTATAGAGTGGGTTTATTTTTTCCTCCATTTACTGCAGGCAAGGATTTACCATATTTAACAACACCTAGCTTCTTCTTTACCATGTTTATACATTTCTACACTTTCTTGTTATGATGCAAAGAGTCACACATACTTGCACAGTATTTTCATCATCTTAAATAAAATTCTTCACTTGCATGATGACTGGGCGGCTTCTTGCAATATCAGCACTTGCTGGTCACTTGAGTGAAGAGTCTGGATCTAAGTCAGTATGATGACCCTGGGTTCTACAGTCTCTTCAGGCACAGGTAATACCTCTAAAAACCATTATAGAATTATTTACTTGTTCTGGAAAGAGACTTTAGAGCTCTAAAACTTCTCAGAAGACACTCTTGCAAGCAAGCTCCTCTAGATAAAATGCCATTATGTCTATTGCCCTTAAACTAATACACAGAACTCCTCCTGGCTTGCCTTTACCTCACATGTAATGTTCTACAGTCATAGTATGACAGCAAACACTGCTTGTGAGACTTTCGTTGAACTATGAATTAGTTCTCACACTTCAGAAAATTTGAAAAGACAAAGAGATGCACACTGCTTGGTCTTCCCAAATCACCCTGCTTTGAATACAATTTGTTTCCTGAAGAAGCCCCTTCTAACTGTTTCCCTTGTGCAAGATACACCTTGCAAAGGAAATACATCACTCCTCCCAACCCCAAGTATGGAAAAAGTCTTGAGAAAGCTTCTAAAATTAACGAATAGCAATAAAGAAACAAGGTTATGAAAATTTTGGATTTAAAATTTTTCTGTAGCTCTGCCTATCTCATGCACATTTGATGGGTTGATGATCAGACCTGATGATCTTAGTGTTCTTTCTCAACCTTAATGATTCTGTGATTCAGTTATTTGTATTCTCACTTTCTCTTGCTTTCTCTCCCTAATCTGAGGTTTAGAAATGCTTCCTCAATAAATCAAAGCCAAAACTATTGTTCAACTGTATGACTAAAGCGGTTGGGAGAAAGTAAGGAAAAACAGCAGCAAGTCTTACAATTAAATCAGGAGAGCTGGTGGACCTGATGCAGCTACTGTTTCCTCTATTTTTTCCATGCCCGTGTCTACACAAAGACAGAGTAAGCCCACTGTCAGCCCTACCCAGCAGTCAAGATCCCTGCCCTCACCACTAGTTCTAGACAACAGCTGCTGCACCAAGTAACTCACCAACACTTCTGAAATGCAGTTGAGCTGCCTCTAGTTTTAAAAAACTTGTCTTTAGGTTCAAAAGTCTGCACAGCTATTAAGTCTCCATTCACCTTTTTCAGTACCTTAAGAAATTACAATACTTGTTAGCCACCTTACCTACGTAAGTGAATAGAAAGTACACATACTGTATTCAGAATACTATAGAAAAGACAAGTCACATTTCCATGGTAGCTTTAAAAAAGTCAGAGAAAGCTGACATCCAATTCCTTCATAGCCATCTGTAAGTTAATTTAAGCAAGGAAATCTAGAAGCAAACATACATAATGTGTGCACACACCCAAATGTGAACTCTGGGATGACTCATCCCTGTGTGTAAAACTTCAGCACCCTGCACTTAATCTCCTTTCATTCTTCCCACAGCCCACGCTTACTCATACATCTAACTGGAGAGGGACAGCAGTGAAAGCCAGGGCGCTTGCAAGTTCATGCACACGTTTTCACTGATGATGATCTTTGCTAACAACAAACTCTCTCCACACTCATAGAATCACTTGAGTTGAAAGGGACCTCTAAAGATTATCTAGTCCAACTGCAATGAACAGAGGAGTTGGACAAGACAGCCTTAAAAGGTCCCTTCCAACTCAAGTGATTCTATGGTTTTATGATCTCTCCACCTTCTCTGCTCTCTCAGTTGCATGAAAAATAAACCTTCCTGACTTTGAAAGACACTGAAGTTAAATAAGTTACTGAAGTTAAGTAACTCTCAAGTGAAATGAGTAAAATAATACTACAACTCAAAAGTTGCCACTTTGTGGTTGTCTCACACAGAATAAGCCACACATTATGACTTGGTTTTCTTTCATGATAATTTAATGGAAGACTCAGGCTGAAAGAGGAAGCAGAAAAAGTCCTCGCAGCTACCAAGAGTCAGCAATTCACAGCCATTTAGAGCTGTATAACAATGCCATAGGACAGGGCTGGTTTGAAATCATTAAGGAGACCAAATCTTGAGAGAGGAAATTGTAGCAAAATTGCATTATTTATAGAGTTAAACTATTCACTGGACAGAATCCAAAGTAGTCGTTATTAAGCACTGAAACTTTGCCTGCTATGAACAAGCTACTCTGCTCTGTCTCATATCAATATTACAACAGCTGGTTTTAGTAAAGCTTTCAGTAATGAATTTTGGCACTTTGTAATTCACTTCTGATCAGCTTTGTAAGCTTATCATTACAACCATTTTTGAAGGAAATTTACAAACAAACTTTCCAGCTATAATTACAGGAATTTCAAATGAAACTCTCTACTTTGAATTTCAGTGTCTCTTATCAGGATGCTCTATAGCTTGAAAATGCCCTTAAAACCTCTCTAAAAGTTTAATTTCTAGGTTTGGTGGTCATTCCTGTAGAAATGATATCACATGCAGAAATGGGCCTCAAAATCTCACAGATTATCCTGTGGGAGCATGATTTTATCAATCCCATAAAAGTTTTACCTTTTCAAAAATCCACAAGGAGAACTGTAATCACCCTATGCACTGTGAAATACTAAACCAGTGCTCCAACCTTTCATGTAGGTTGAATAAAATCATTTGCTGGAGACAATATCATGCACTGTGTCAGAGACTCCAGGAGTATAACACTGAACAAAACACAGTTGGAAAGGTGTGGGAACAAATAAGAGGTGGAGAATGACAGCAAAGTAGCATGATACAGGGGTTTCTGTTCAAGTTCTCTTCTACTGTCCTCTTTTGCTTAAGAGAAAATGCAATATTCTTGCCCATTTTTATGAACGTATCAGGGCATAAGATGAGGATTGAGAAGAATAAAGGTACAATTTTTTATTTTATTTTATTTTTTAAGTACTGAAAGGTAATACTTCAGTGCAGAAATGGAAAACTCATCTGGACAGACTTACAAAGGGAAAAAAAGTACAGATACTATTATACTCCATTACTTATTATACTACCTTTCTAAACAGTATTCAGAACAGTCTCAGGCTCTGATGGACCTCTCATTGACCTTCATAAAACCTTACAGAGGTCTCAGACTGTGTCTGCAAGGAAAACATTTCAGCTCACCACCATCCCAACAAGCTCCTTCAGAAAACAGATGGGGAACCATCAGGCTGTAAACATGCCACCATACTAATGATGCTAGAGCTGGCAACAGAACACACTGTCTCCAAGAAAGGAGATTTCTAAGAAATCATTTTGCCAAGATTGATTTCCCTGTTACACAAAGCTAAATTACTCTAGAATAAAGTTGATATTGTTATGAATGGCTTATAGCTTCTCGTGTGTTCTTTATGCAGTGGTAACAGCAGAATGAGGGGTTCGTGCCATTTCCTTAAGACTAGGGGCTTTCACTCCACTTGTTGCTACCACAGTGTTGTGGTTTGGAAACAGGATACTGTTGCAGTTTCAATAACAAAAGGGAGAAAATGAAGGGCTATGCCTGCACTTCTACACAAACAGATCAAATAATTGGTCTTACATGATACTTTTCATCTTCCTATTAATAAAAGATTTCTCCAGCCCCTTTTTAATCTGAATATCCCTGTTTTCTGGAAGCAAAACATTCTGTGATTTGGTAGTAACCAAGCCACAGTACATAGTTTTTGAGTTTTATTATGACAAGTAGAGGGGCCATTCCCATTCAGTATCCACACCCCAGTCCCTCTATATAACTAGTATTCTGAAAATAAAGCAACTTGTTCCAAACATAAATGTGGAAGATGACAAATCAAACATCTGCTGAGCTGTAGACATTTCAGAAGCTGAAACACTGGAAGCAGTCCTTCTGTCAGTGTGTATATACTCTTCGTTTAGAATGTATTTGCTATTGATACAGATCTACAAAGAAAATAATGAGGTGAGGTTGTCAAAAGGACAGAATATTTGATATTTCGTTTTCCTTAAGAACAAACTGATGGATTAGTTATGAACTACTATGATAGATTTATAAGTGCTCCAAATCCTATAGCTGCAGGAATGCTGCCCATACATGACATGCAAGCAGATAAGAACATTGGTTATAGGATTTTTGAGTGGAGAGGAAGAAAAACACGTCTGAGATGCTTTTCTCAGTGTTTAAAGGCATCTTGAGAAAAATAATAATATAAGAAAAATATCACTTTTCCACAGAAAACCATTTTGCTGAGCAATCCCTTTAAATAAACGCTTCCTAAATCACACACAGAGGGCAACAGAATCACCTGTATCTTTGGCAATCATTCCCCTCCACTAGATATAAGGAATACAACAGTTCACTTACCACCATGAGAGTACAAATGAGGAACGAGTGAGAAACTCACTAAGAGGACTTCTTTGGAGCACAAGGCTAAGATTTCTGACAGTTGAAACAGGTGTCTACATAACACTACTCCTTCCTTAAACAAATCTATAAAGACTGCTTTTCACAGGGAGAGAGAAGGCAAGGGAACAAAAGCCCTGAACAAATTATTTGGATTTGAGGCACTTACCAGTTCAGATTTATCTACTAGAAATATTTTCTACATTTCATTTATTTTTCCTGGAGAAATGGGACACCACAGAATAACTTTTCTATAGGTTTGACATATACAAGTGTAACATTCATCCCATATCAGGAAATGTCTTGTTCATATAACACATTTTTCCCAGAAGGCATCATAAAAAGCTCTTCTAGCATAATTAACATAATTGAATAAGAAGAATAAGGATCAGGTTTCACATGCACAGACTTCTGGTTAAAAGCGGAAGCTGGAATATGTCTTTCAGAGACTATGGAATTATTTCCCAAGGAGAATACTCCACAGCAGAAAGTACTAGAAAAACCACATGAAAAAACCACGCTGGGAAAGTTGATTGCTTTCATACGAATGTATCACTATCCAGGTAAGTTAATTACTCAAAATCACCCAGTCTTTAACAACCTAACTAACATTACTGCACAGAAAAGTATAAGACTCAGAAACATGGGACAAATCTGTTTCTGCCAGACTGTTAAATTTCAGTCATTTTGGCTTATTAGCTGAAGTCAATGTTAAATTGCCATGATGCTCTCCATAAAGAGCTTCTTCTATATATTGCATGGGGAGACAGAGCTGCATCAAAAGCCCAACCACCTCTGCCAGCATGCTGTGTGAAATGCCAACTGAAACCTAAGTTGTGGGACACACAAGTGACACATAAGTCACTGCATAAGAGGCCAAGTGCAACCACAGGGCAAGATGGAGACTGAGCTGCCATTAGCTGTTGTGCTGTGCAAGGACAGGCTGAGAGAACTGGAGCTGTTCAGCCGGAGAAGAGAAGGCTCCAAGGTGAAATGACAGCAGTCAACTAAAGAGGGGGCTGGAAGAGGAAAGGGGACAGAATCTTTAGCAGGGTCTGTTGTGATAAGACAAGAGGATGCCTTATCCCTGGAGACACTCATGGTCAGGCTGGAAGGGCTCTGGGCAACCTGATGTAGCTGTAGGTGTCCCTGATCACTGCAGGGGAGTTGGACTAGATGGCCTTTAAGGGTCCCTTCCAACTCAAATGATTCTATGATTCTGTGCCAAACGTAAACAGCTCATAACAGTGCAAAACAAAAAGGTTGTAAAACAAAATCACCTTGTGTAAGCAAAAGCTTTTGGAGATTATTCTTGGCATGAAAAGCAGTATGTGCAGCATGTACAAAGCCTTCTGTTCCTGCCAGGTGCCTGTAATGCTATAACAAGTTAGCCAGAGCAGGGAGGTGGTTTGCCTTGATCTTCTCTATCAATGGCCTTTCCAAAGAAAACTAAGATTTTTAAACATAAAAAGCAACTGAAAAACTGAAGAAAAGAATAAAGAGATCCACAAGAAATATTTATTCCTATCCTAGCTTCCAGGCTTAGAATCAGTCAATGCAGTGATAGTTGTAGCAAACTCCACTCAGTTCCCTCTTACTACTAAGCAATTCCATGACATCCAGGATGTGGCTGCCTGCTCCCTGCTGCTCTCAGGAGTTCCCTCTGAATCTCTCTGCCTGACATTGCTATCAAGGAGCCTTAAGAATTTTCTCTCCCCTGATCAAATAGTTCTCACCTTCCACCTAATCCAATCAATTCAAAAGGAATACAACATATTCATCAAGAAGAGTGAAAAATCTAGTATTGTACATTCAACAGCTTCAGTGTTCCTTCTCCCCAAACACACCAAGCTTTGCAATACTTCCTCCACAGCTAAATCCTCCACTTGTGCCAACAAGTACAGAAAGCAACAACAGACAAGATTTGCTGCATTCCACCTCTTCTGTGACATCTACTCCTATTCCAGATGCATGATCTGCAACAACAGCTCAAGAAGCCAGAAGACAAACAGACCAAGTTCTGTATGCAATACCTGTGGCTTAACACAAGGATGCCTTTTTAGCAGTTATAGCGTAAGTTCCATCATGGTTTGTAGAAGTTCTTGCTATGTGTAGGACCACATTGAACTGCAAGACTGAGGGGTCAGTTAGAAGTTGTTGAATGAATCTGCAAGTCACTTTGACCTATATCCTCCACAGTTACTTAGCTGTTGAAATATCTCAGTTACTAAAGTAAAGCAAAAGGTAACCTACCTCTGTTAGGTATCCTTCTATGCATAACTCCCACTCATGAAGTTGTGTCCATGTATGTCTAGCTGTGCTTTGGCACAAACTAACCTGCATGTTCCCACACAGCTCAGTGCTCTTTCAGAACAACTGCACAGCATTTGGGAGGAAAAAGTACATGATACTAAGTGTTCCTGTGAACTACATGCACTCTACGATTTTGCAGCCTGCTGCTGGATATTTAATAGGGCTCTCAGACTTCAAAGGGGACAACAGAAACAAGTTCCTCACTTAAACCTCTCAATATTCTATAAATAATCTGTTTCAATAGTGCAGTCCAAGTTTTAGGTAGTAGTAAAGCAATAAGTGGAAGATGCTTTTAAGTGTTATAACCTTGTCATTCATTACCATCAGTAGTTTTATAGGTCTTAGGAGCCACGAATCCAACTCACTGTAGTTGAGTTAGGAGACTTTAAGAGTAAGACTGCTTAGGAAGACAACACCAAATCTGCATAATTGTGGGGGTTTTTTGTTTTGTTTTGTTTTTTCAGAGCAGCACTGTTCAGAGGAGGGCCACATCTAGTTTCAGCTGAAACACAACAGCAACAGACCTGGTATCACCAGCAGGGAATGGCACACTGACAAAATCATTCTTCTAGAAACCAGCATGAACTCACTCCAAGCAACAGAAACACCAATCATTTCATTAGTAATGTGAATTAAGTGTCTATTACAACAGTACAGACTTAAAACACATGAAACTGAAGAACTGCAACAAGCTTAGTACACACACAGTACCTAACAATGACATTCCCAAGTCATTCTGTTTACAAATGATGCACTGCAAAAACCTTAGGAGACTCCTCCTGTTCCAAGAGGCATTTTAAAGCATTGAATCATCAAGGTTGGAAAAGACCCCCAAGATCACCCAGTCCAACCATCCACCTACCACCAATAATGCCCCACTAACCACATCCCTTAGCACATCTACACATTTCTTGAACACCTCCAGGGACAGTAACTCAAACACCTCCCATTCCAGTGCCTGACCACGCTTTCAAAGATTAAATTTTTCCTAACTTCCCACCTAAACCTGTCCTGGTGCAACTTGTGGCCATTCTCACCCTATCACTGTTACCTGGGAGAAGAGGCCCACCCCCACCTTGCCACATCCTCCCTTCAAGTAGTTGTAGAGAGAGATGCAGTCTCCCTTGAGCCTCCTCTTCTCCAGATTAAACAATCTCAGTTCCTTCAACCACTCCCTGTAAAATTTGTGCTCCAGACACCTTACCCATTTCACTGCCCTTCTCCAGACATGCCCCAGGGCATCGGTGACTTTCTTGTAGCAAGAGGCCCAAAACTGAATACAGTACTGAAGATGTGGCCTCACCTCCCTGCTCCTGCTTGCAACACTATTTCTGATGCAAGCCAGGATGTCATTGGCCTTCTTGGCTACCTGGGCACACTACCGGCTTATGTTTAGCCAAGCGTTGACCAGCATCCCCGGATTCCTTTCCTCCACACAGTCTTCTAGCCACTCCGCCCCAAGCCTGTAGTGTTGCCTGGGATTGTTGTGGCAAAACTGCTGGACCCAGCACTTGGTCTCATTAAACTGCCTCCCATTGGCCTCAGCCCAGTGATCCAGCCTTTCCTATCCCCAGGAAGCTTGATACTTTCTCCCAGTTTGGTGTCACCTGTAAGCTTACTGAGGGTGCATTCAATGTCCTCACCCAGGTCATCACCAAAGATATTAAACAGGACTCCTATCCTCTCTTCTTTTTAAGCATGTTGACAAAATACTCTGAGAAGTCTGTTATTTTGCCATATTACAAAAACTAGCAGGTACCTAGAGCTGATAAAAGAGAGAGAGCTAAGAGGAAGAAGTAATTTTTGCCTTCTCCTTTTATCACTTTTCAAAAATCAAGAGAATTCTGAGATGTTGTGAAGTATCATGAAAATTCAGTAATACCCACTTCACTGAAGATTCTATTGTTAAGGGCCAGACCTATTGTGCAACAGATACCACCACCCTGAGCAACTTTAGTCTGGGTATAAGTACCCCTGACTTTCACCTGTTTCAGAGTAAGGGAAGAACTCTCAATATTATTTTAACCGAAAAAACATCTACAATTGTTCCAATGGAAGAGTCTGCTAGTATATTTTTAGAAAAGCTGTTTTTTTGTTACATGAACATGCCCAAGGGTCACGATGCTTGGATAGCAAGAAGTATCATGTGGCTGTTAACCAGGAGAAATAGATCCATCACAACAGGTTGCTTTCCCCTCCCTTAGTCTGAGCATACTCAACAGGAGAATAAAGAGAACAGACAAAAATCAAAGACTACAGGTAGTAGACATCTTGCCTTGCCCGTCCCCCTCTCCATTTCTCTTACATTTAGTAAATAAAATTGATGGTTACAATTACCTTTCAAAATGCAGAGTTCATTGCCAAAATTAAGACTGTGATATAACTAGGAGCTCAGAAAGTTGATCAAACAATGCCAAAGTACTTTTCCTCCTGTGCTTTCTTGTCTGTTGTAAAAACAGTTACAGAAACCAAGCAACAGTGCCATTCATTCCATTCAATACTGACTGTTATCTCCATCTTGAAATAAGTAGCCAGCCAGAGAGGGGAAAAAAACAACATGGAGAGGAATGAGCAGCATACTTGGCCAGCTACTTACTTGATTTTCTAGTTTTAATAAGCAAACACCAACCATCTGGTATTGGAAAGAAACTATGCACCTAAACCGACATAGATCCAAATGGATGGCCAAAGATTTCTGTTGCTGCTGGTCTATCTTATTAAATGCACCTACTGAATTTTACTGCAGTTTCTCATATCTTCTAGTGAGATTGTTCCACAGCAGACTACCTGGCTTTCTAGAGTCTGGAAAACAGGATTATTTCCTCCAAGATGTAACAAGCCAGAAAAAAGCTTGATGTCCAGAAGATCTGTGCCTGTCTAGCAGGCAGGCACTGGAAGACACAGGCGTGTTAATTGTATTCAAGGTCATTCCTCCCTCCCCCCTTTCCCCCCCCCCCATCAATGTAGAGGTCCATCATAGATATAGGTTACAGCACGTGCAGAGTTAGTCACCTTCTCTCTGTACACAGTTGGCAGCAGCACTGCTTTTAGATACCCCACTATAAACTAATAGAAGAGCATCTTTTTGGCCTAACTCACATTTCACTGCCACTTGATAGTTGTTGGTAGGTCTTGACAGCCATGCAAGAATAACACTTGTTCCAAAAGGCAAGAAAATCTAAGACTCTCTGTACAACTGGGCTCACAAACAACACTGAATAGAGTTGATTACTAGTGTACTCAGCATACGATACAAAGAGATATAATATGGCTCAGGAGCAGTTGAGAAGTTTGGAATAAGAATCCAGACAAGATGATCCCAGGACAGTAGGGACATTAGGAAAATTAGGCAGCTTGATGTGAACAAGGAGTTGTGCTGTGTCGAGCAACTGGGACACTGTCAAAAAGCCCTCTGCTCCAGCACACTGTAGAATTTTGTGCATCCACAGGAAGCCCAACATTTGGCCCAACATACTTTCAAGTTAAACAGGCTAGGAATGGGTTATCATTTCTCTATTAAGATGAATATTTTGAGTTGACAGGAAAAAAAATACTAAGAGAAACAAAGTGATCATTGGGATTAATCAGACAAAGTACGTAACGCATAGGGTTGATAAAATATATGGAAAAGTATAAGGCTTTAGTAAGGAATAATTCTTGCAAGTTAGTTACATAATCTAGCTCCTAAATAGTAAATGCATTTAAAATAGATACTATGATTCATTCTTAAAGTGCATTGCAAAGTTTACAGACATTTTAAAAAGTTTAAATATTAAGTAGCAACATGCAGAAGTTTCCAGAGCTCCAAAGTCTAAAGTCAAATATCAGGTTTTTAACCTAGCAAATGTAAGTATCTTACAGGAATGGCTCTACAGTAAGCAAAATGATAATATTCTGTCCTTTGAGTAGTTTTGAATTTCAAGTTATAACAAAGACAAGGATTTCCTTTTCATTTTCATCATTATTAAATTCATAGCTTTTTCTAAATTAGCAGAATGGTTAAGACATGGTATCTGCAACATAGTCATCTCTAAAGCTGTTTCCTCACAAAACAAGACAATATTCGCTTTTGAGGGGAAGAAAATTGTGTATAGGACACCGAAGACAATAGAAGGAAAAAATCCAAATGCATTCCAAGAAATGCTTTGGCTTCAGGGCACAGGAATGCCCCAGTGCACCAGGGCTTGGAGACAAAAGGATAGATCTCTTCACAGTAAAGGTTAACTCTTCTTCATTTCTAGAAAAAAAAACGTTGTGCAAATGAATATTGCTACATGGAAACAGAAAATCAGAGATTAGCTTACACCTCAAAATCCTTTTCAGATAAAGCATTTTGTCTATTATCAAGTCCTTACCTAGACCAGAATAGCAGAGCAGAAAAAGCATGTGCTTGTATTTTATCTTCCTTTTATTTGCCTAAATCGGTTTTGATTAGGTATCATAAGAAATAACTGCTAGCTCTGATTTCCTGGGGAAAAGTATGCCCTTTGTCCCATGTGGGCAGAGGCTATCAGCTGAAATCCACCTAATAATTTCTGCAAGTGACATCATTTTGTAAGGGTTCATTCTCCCAGTACAGAAAGACAGAAGTAGCTAATAGTACAGGGTAACAAAATAGTCTAATTACCTCATCCCCTAATATACCTCTTGTGAAAGCTTTACTTTGTAAGAAAAAGAGGAAAAAAGTCTGAAAAGGAATAATTTCTCATCCAATTTTACTGTGTATGCACAGACATTTCTAAAGCTTCTTCGTTGTGGTTTTATGATTACTATTTGCTTGCATCATCTTGTATTTGCTACCTAGCAAAAACAGTTTACTTCATAAACCACAAAAGCCCCTTGATATCCTTTCCAGTGTAGCATTAATAATGTATTCTGATGTCCTGAGTATCATCCTAGAAAGTTTATCAACAGGAAATTAACCACAGTCTCATTACTTTCTGCATATGTTATCAGCTCCTGTCTCTATCACATCCATTTTGACTGAGAAAGAGAAGCACCACCATCTTACCAGTGGTCATTATTGGTAGTCTCACCTTGGAGACACCTGGATGTCACTTCTGAGACACTGTAAGCAGTTCTATACATATAGCATCCAAAATGCAATTTTGAGCACAGCTAAGGCTGTAATTCCTAAATCAACTCACATCTGGATTTCTTACAGCAGCATCTTTTCTTACAATCTTACAAAATCCAAGAGCTCACTTGTGTTCATCAGGCGTATGAATAACGAACAAGAAAACCCGCCCCATCCTTTGCCAACACCTCACTGTTTTTTTAAACTCATTGTTTGACAGTGAAGGGAGACATACAGCTGGCAATGCATCTTCTGTTTTTCTTCACTGCTTACTACCAAAGGAGGTTGGTCTCCGTACCAATCCTAACCCACTCAAAAAAATCAACAAAAATCCAATTGCTTAGATCACAACTCCAGCCTCTTTCATTCATTCAACTCAAACAGGTCCTTGTGCTTTCTTTGAACTTGTTCCTCTTGGTCTTCATCCCAGCAACAATAAAGCAACTAACTACATGTAATTCTCAAATTCACCCATATTCTTCTTTGCTGTAAAAAAAAAAATCCAGAAAATATGACAAAAACAGACAATCCAAGCTACAGCTTTGGCTTAAAATTCAGGTTTTTATACCTCATGGTTCATCACTGTTTCAGTAATTCATGTTCTGAATGTACCTGACTTGCACATGAGATCTCAGGAGAAAGCTAAGTTTATTTTGTTTGATAATGAGCTGACTATTAGCAGAGCTTTACCAACCTGACGGCTACGCACACAATTTGTGTTTGACAGAAATGTTTGTGGATATTGGCTTGTGTTCAAAGGTGATTCAAACACTTGAAACTGCATCTCTTTTAAAATATACCTTAGAGAAGGTTCAAAGCCTAATAACTAAAAGTCTCTATGTAACAGAAATCTGACCTACTGCAGTTTAAAGTTTCCACAATGTCAAGTTTATTTGTTTTTTGAGATATTCACATCACAGTTTGGACTCGAAATAACTTCAATTTTCTGAAGAGTCTTATGTTGGATTACACCAGAAGTTCTAATAAAACCTCTGGATAATTACCCACTGTAGGAAAACTATATATAATCATAGAATGGCTGGAGTTGGAAGGGCCCTCAACGATCATCAAGTTCCAAACCCCTCACCAACAGGCAGGACTGCCAGCTGCTAGATCAAGTACTAGATCAGATTACTTAGAGTCCCATCCAGACTGGCCTTAAACAATTCCAGGGATAGGGCACCCACAACCTCTCAGGGCCATCTGTTCCAGCACCTCACTGCTCTCTCAATAAAAAACTTCCCAAACATCCAATCTGAAGCTCCTTTCCTTTAGTTTAAAACCATTCCCCCTCGTCCTATCACTATCTACTCACGTAATAATTTGATTCCCCTCACATTTATAAGCTCCCTTTAAATATTGAAAGGCCACAATGAGGTATTCCCACAACCTTCTCTTTTCCAGGCTGAACAAGCCCAATTCCTTCAGCCTACAATCAGTCTGAAAAAGCTAAAAAGTAAAATCGGAATACAATAGGTTTTCTGGGGATAACTTTGAAATCCAAACAAGTGAGCTTACCAAATGATGTTGTCTAACGGTTAGAAAAAGTCATGAAGTCTTTCTTCCTTCTGGACACTTTGACTGTCAAATAACACAACTACTGCAGTTGCTCCCTCAGTGGCAGCATTAATAAATAAAATTTGTTATTAAATTATATAAATATTTAACACACGTGAAACCCTTACATTTCAGACAGATTGATTTGAAACTGATCCAGAGAGGACTGGGTTTGGTGGTAGAGAAGAATGGAAGGGAGGATTTGTTTTCCAATTGTTGTTTTTTTAACAGTAGTTAAAATTAAAAACCAAAAGAATCCAGGAGATAATTGTAATGGATATGGGAACTGAAATCAAGGAAAGATATCCAAATATTTTCCTATTTGTTCCAAGACACAGAAGTACACCCCACGGTTGCTCTTCGTGTGAAATGAACAAAAAAACACTCTGGCCAAAGAAAGCAGAAAGTAAGCTGCGTGTCCAGATTGCAATGACGTTGTGCATGGCTTTTGCTTCAACCAGTAAGCTCTTTATCTCAACTTGTGAGTTTTCTCTTTTATCTTTCCAATTCTCTCTCCCATCCCACGTGGGGACAATGAACAAGTGGCTGTGTGGGATTTAGCTGCCTGCTGGGTTAATCCCCAGAAAGGATCATTAGAAAACAGAACTATTATTCATCCTGTCAAACCTACCTGCTGCTGTTTTTAAAACCCTTCAGAACACATTCTCTTCTCCAAAGTTTTTACAAAGTTTGATTCACCTTATCTGCACAGTAATATGTTTCTGGCTCAAGGCTTTTCTCCCCATAGAAAGTTGAATTACAATGAAGTATTTAAGCTGCAACACAGATGTCTATCCATATCACATTCTCATTGGTCAACCAAGTCATTCTCTGCCTCTGAAACTGCTATACCAAGAGTAGAAAGATTAATACCTAAACAACTGTCTACCTTATTCCTTCTGTTTACACAAACAAGGTATATAAGTTTGTATAAGATGTATTTAACTTGTCAGATAAACCCTTTCATGTGGGAAACAAACGTACTCATTCAGGCAGTTAATCAGGCTACCCCCTTCAGTGGGGACAGACCTTCATAAGAAAATGGTATTTTGTGACCTCTGATAAAAAAAGAGGGGGAGGGTTATTAGCTGTTTCTATTGTTTTGTTACCACATCATTACCGCTGGCAGTACTAGCATTAGAGATAGACATTTCTTCTCAAGCCTTAAGCACTTTGACTAAATCCTACTAAGGGTCATCTGTTTATTTCAGTCAGCATTAACTGAACTAAGACTACTACTCCGATGCACTGTCAAACTATACTGAACATACTCCATGCAAATACATACCTATACAAGCATTCTGTGTAAATACTCAGTGCTTTTGTGTTTGTTTGGTTTTCTTTGTGTTTGTTTTTTTTAAAAGCTTTACTCTTTCTGAAAGCAGCAACCTGTTATCCCTGATTGTATAAGCCAGCCATGAAACCTAGTCCTAGACAAATAAAATGCAGAAAGCTATATGTATTTGTGCTTTTTATATAAAACTATAGTAATCTTCAAAAGGGGTAATACCATGGGGAAGACGAAGGTAGAGAAAGATCAATTTTCTCTTTCCAGAAGACCATTTTTTACGTTGACTGATACCTGCTAGATATTTGCTTCAGCAGCTTAAGACCTTTTTGAAGGACTGCAATGTATTTCCTAATCATTAAAGCATTACCGGGCTAAATCCACAGTTTAGGGGCTGAGGCATGATAAAGTCTGTTGCTCAACTGCTGAAAGAACACTGGATTATAAATACCTCAGCATGCTGTCACATCAGAGCTCTTCAGGCCTAGTTTAAAGGCACAGTCATCACATACAGTGTTATCTAATGCTGTAGTAGCTTACCACTCTAAAAAGCAACTTAGAATTTTGCATTTGAATGTAATAGGTTTAAAAGCTCACATGAAAATTAAAAACAGAATTCTGTTCTTTTTTAATAAATATTTTTAAAAAGCTACTTTTCTGCTTTAACTGCCCAGGTTAAAGAAAAATGAAAGTCATTTAAAGTTATGGATATAACATGTGAACACAGCTGAGCAGCCACTGAGCTTCTGAAGTAAATTCCATTGATACAGACTTGCTGAAAGAATCAGATCTCAGGTAGGCCCAAGAATTTTAATTTATGTATAACGAGAGCAGAGCTGCTGAGCATTAATACTGCTGATGGGTATTTTCATGACATGGCTATTCTTATGATGAAGGATTGAGATGCTCATGTTAATGTTCTTTTGCACAGAAAAAAAGATGTTTGGTTTCGCATGTTGCCAGGGAATTGAGAACATCTACAGTAAATCGTTAGTGATACATATAGGTTAAGACAAGTTAATAACATACCTTGAAAACTACATACAAGTCTCACTTCTAACACTTTATGAAGTTCAGGTGACACAATAATTAAAAGACAAAACTATCACAGGGCATCCAAAGGAGAGCTATGAAGATGGTGAAGGGTCCAGAGGGGGACATGTCTGAGGAGTGGTTGAGGTCTGATCAGCCTAGAGAAGACAAGACTGAGAGAAGGCTTCATGAAAGCCTACAGCTTCCTCGCAAAGGAGTGGATAAAAAGTCAGAGAAAGATGTCTAAATTTTACTAAGGATAGACATCAACTAAAACATCTGATCTAGAGAAGACTGGAAAAATTAGGGAACCTACTGAGCCCTTTTTCTGGGAAACAGTCCATTACAGGTCTGAAAAGGCAAAAAAGTGATGATCCAGAGTAGTGATTTATATCTTAGGAGTGTCTCCAAAGATTTTATTGTTCTCCATATGGCAGCTGCTTTCCAGAAATCATTAAAATCTCACGTCATTTTACCTTCTCTCTAATACATACAATACAAAGAAAACAAATTTCTCATTATTTCTGTCCCAATATAACAGCAGTGAGGAATAAAAATAAATTAGATTCTCAAAACTGCTGTGCAATGGCAATCTAGAAGTTTCCTTCATGAATTTCTCAATACGTCATTTCACTTATCTGACAGCAGACATCCACTTTCCTCAGAAGTCACAGCATAACATAAAACAAAGTAGATAAAAAAGACAAAACAACCTTCACCTTCAATGTTATTTGTAGTTCCTCCTTCCATTGTTCATTGCAGCCAATGATCATGTTGTGCAGCCACGGGAAGGAAAAGTATTCATTGCCACAACAAAATCCAACCATTCTCAACTCCAGCCATCAAGACCTGGATTTATTAACTTGAAAGACATTCTCTAAAACTGAGCTCTCCTCTGGGTATTTACGAAGAAGGAGGCTGCGTACAGTAAGAACAGTAAGACTCTCGTTCATTTTAACTCAATGGATGCTCCTTGTTAGAAGACATGGAGGTGGTACTGTTTTCCCCTATTTAAAATATTATTAGAGGTATGCCAATGACAGTTTCATTATTGTGAAGTGCAGTCAAAGCAGTTAAATGCTGCTAAATAAACACTTAGAAGCAGTGGCAAATATGATGGTTTTCAGCTGGTGAGGATCTCAAAAACTGCACAGTAGATTTATGTGCCTATCTGAATGAAACAATGGAAATTTGAGGAACATACCTTCAAAAGACAGAATGACGTAGGTTATTCATTATCAAGAGAACACTAGCAAGGGAAGTATAATAGCTGTTTGTGTAGTGGAAGATGGGAGAAATGGCCATTACTTCCTTTGTTTCTCTTGCATGTATATTTTCATGCTTATTCCAAATTCCTGCATGCAAGCTTGCACGGAGTCCAGGAAAGCCTCACTGAGGTCCTCTGTGCAGATATGCAAACACACAACTCTGTAATGCAAAAAGACCTTGTTCAACATTATTGTAAAAAGGAAGGCTCGAACACGGGATAGTGCAATAAATAATCACTACTTATTTCATGAGCAGCTAGGACCACTTAATCTTCACCCAGTTTTCAGAGCTAACCAAATATACAGAGCCACACAAGGCTAAGCCAGGAAAATAACCACTGAGAGCTACTGCACAGGTACAGCAAACTGCTTTATCCTGCACTGCTCATGAACCATGGTGCTGGGCTTTGTGTAGTGCAAGAGTGAAGAGTTTCAAAAATAACTTTATCAAGGGTTAAAAACCCCTGGTATGAGTAAACCCCCTGGCCCCTGGTTAGAGGGACCTCAACTGCAAAGCTAAACGCTAAGGAGGAAAAGAACTTACAGCATCACATTTTGCCATAAAGAGGGAAATTTACAACTTCTAACCACACAGCAGAGATAAGAGAGAAAAATCTTAATGTATCCTAAAGCCAGCTCAATATTCGTGATGGTTTGTGTTGTAGTAAAAGCAGCAGATATGATGCTTACTAGCAATGGAAGTGCCCTAATATGCTGACAAACTTTAGAAAGAACATAGCTTGTGGATTAGTCTTGCTGCTGTCTTATGGCCCACTGAAAGTGTTTACATCAGTCAGAGCACAAACAAGATGTGAACTTTGCTTTTGACACACGCACATCCCATCACACCAGCAGGACATCTGTGAAGCATTTTAGACATCAACATATATTGTTCTGCACCTACCATAAGGGGTAAAGGAAACAACAGAATAGACTCCCAGTTTCACATCTGCCTTTTTTCCCTTTCCAGAATCCCTTTTATTACCCCTGTATGCTTTGGCTGGCAACCCCAAAGCACATTTGTTTCCCAGTAATAGTTCATGATTTTTTTTCTCCTCATTTCCCCCACAGTTTGGTGTGGTTTCTTGCATAAGCAAAGCATTCCAAACACTGAATTATATTTAATACTTCTCTCATTTCATTGTTTATACGTCAAGCCTAAAAATGCAAAACCACATGAAACACAGACATATTTGCTATTTAAAGGTATTTTCACTAGACAGAATCACATGGCTGTCTCCTCAATAACAAAAGAACGCGTAGCCCTGGCTGGGCAACAATACTTTGATAGTCATCAGCTCCAAGTTACTGAAAATAAGCGATCTTATCTTATCCACAACACTCCCACATCTCCTGGTCTTATGCGTAAATAAAGCAAGGCCTTTCCACCACCTTGTGCTTTCATGGACCAGATGTTAGTGGCTGGAAGCGAGCAATCTTAAAGTTGACCCTCAGTTGATATAACTGCATATTAGAACCGCTCCTGCATGGTCACCTTTCCAGTACACACTGAAAACCCCCAGTTCAACCAATATTTCTCCCCGTGTGTGTCCAGAAAACAAGTTAGTGGTGATCTTTTGCTGGAGGGCTTTTTCTGCATACCCTTGAAGAAGAGGCTGCATCACTTGGAAAAAAAACTGTGTGGAGAAGCAAGAATGGAATCACAGTAGAAATAGTGCTAAATAAGTTGCAGTATTATGGAATTCCTACACGATGTAGAACTTCTTTCTGGACAGCATTAGTGTTCAGAAGTACAGAGCACAAATATGTTGTGCCATAAAGTCAAGTAGTACAATAATGGCCATTTTAAGGATCTGACTGAACTTCCTAATGTACTATGAAGTCTGTTCATAAAGCTATTTGGACACTGTATTTTTAGATGAGTTTCATTAGAATAGTGGTACTAAAAAGACCAGTGGCTTACGTACAATGTGTTACACAAAGTTAAGAATAATATAAACACCTACTCTACATTAAGTCACTCATAGTTCATTAGTTACTCTCTGTAGGATTACTGAAGTGTTAAAGTGGATCAGATCAATAGCCTGTTCCAGTATTGCCCTCCAGCTATGACCAGTACCAGCTATTTGAGAGGAAAAAGTAAACAACTTTTTGGACATATTGGAACACTATACACCCAAAGAAGTTTTTCTAGCTGCATGTCATTATTTACCTCCATGCTTATAGATTTAACCCATTACTCTTCATTGTTCCACACAACATTGTTCAAGGTCAGGTTGGACAGAGACCTGGACATCTTGATCTAGTGAGAGACACCCCTGCCTACAGCAGGGGGTTGGAGCTGGATGGGCTTTAAGACCCCTTCCAACCCAAGCTATTCTGTAATTAACCCACAACAGCTTAGGATGCAGAACAAAGCACTTCCATACCAGATGCCTCAGCAGTGCAGTTCCTCAGGTTAAGGTCAGAGCACCAGAAGGCTGACATCAATGTGCACTGCTGCCAGCTTCAGCCCAGCTCTTTGGCAAGCCAGCACCCCAAGCAACACTCACTTAGCACTTCTCTTTTGCGGTAAGAATTGTTCATCAGAGGCCAAACCACACAAAGTCTAAGACACCACCATGCTAAGCATTGCTTCTCCATGTGACATCTCAATCTCCCTTCCAATATATTTCTTCTTCCAGCATCCCATGACCAAGGATTTCTCCATAGGAGAAAAATACAAGAATTCAGCTTGAGCTTCTTGGCAACTTGACTTCCTTCTATTTTCATACTTCTTATTCCTATAAGAGAGTCAGAAAAGAAGTCCTGACCTTAATTCTCTAAGACCTAGCTTGCTGGCCTTCACATTCATCTTCTTACCCCACTTCTAGCTCAGCTGAACTCTTTCACCATGTGGGTCCATTAAACCTATTGCCTCCCACTAAATGCAAAGCCACTCCATTGGCTAACTGCATTCACCAACTGCCGCTAATCTTTTCTGAGGTGGATTTGCAGATTCCTGGTCAGCTGTTGTTCTCAATACTGCTTTGTAACATTAGCCAATGTATAATGGCTAGTATTTTCCAGCTAGATGTGAAAAAAAAAAAACCTGCATATTGAAAATATTGATAAATGAAACAGGTTCAGTGGGATAGAAAAAATGAAATAGAAAAGAGAGAAGAAATTGCGTAGAAATTAACTGATTTATTTTCTCTTCTATAGCTTTAAACAGAGAGAAAGACAAAGCTAAGTAGTTAGGTAGTCTGTTTACCTCACAAACCATACTTCAAACACATGTACATGGATAAACTATCATTTTTTCTAATCCTATTCAGAATCAAACCCCACCATAAGCAACATTTTGATAAAGTTTGATTCAAATAGTTTACATTCAAAATACAAAATCAGGCAGTTTCATACTGTAATGCAATGGAAGGCACAGCAATGATAGCAGAGTAGCAAGGCCCTAGGCAACAGCAAGTAAAGACTTGCTCAAACAACAGCTAGGGGCACAGAGACAAAGGAAAGAAGCTGCTTAGCTTCAGAAAGCCTCAAGTACACATGGATCTCAAGCAAAATATTCATGCCTCCACTGCCAACCCTTAAATGAGGTCTGGGAAGGGTTGGAGCCAGAATCTACCCCTTCTGGTCATTCAAGAGCATTGCTTGCACCTGTGCTCCCCTGGGTTGGCCCTGCCTTCCCCCCAGGTGCTCAATTACTGGTTCAAGCTGTGACTCAGCATTTTCAATACAGCCAGGGATAACGCTGCTAAAGCAAAGCAACTCAATTTTATGAACATAGCCATTAACACATCTTCAAGTGTAAAATTTGATTGGAGGAAGGACAGTATTCAGACTGGAAAGTAAGATAAGTTTAGATCAGCTGCTGATTTCTTGTATCTTTGGATAAATTGTATAAACACCAGAGTTTATTAGCTGAAATAACAAACCCGCTCCCCCTTCTTTCTACCCACCCTCCCTTCCTGCTCCCTGGCATCCCTAAGACTCAGGGGATCTGAGGACGTGATACACACTTTTGATGAAAAAGTAAAAACCTCAAGTGCACCTCATTTCCAGCTGTCAAGCTTCTCACTTTCTATGAGCCATGATGTGCCACTGCATGCTCAGTAGGGCAGAATGTACAGTGAGAATAACAGGTTTTGATAAGCTGCGTGAAAGGAGAGCTACGCAGTAGTTAACACTACAGAGTCTTGGGAAATAGTCTTTAGAAATAGATTTTAGACATTAAAATCCTTTTAAGTGCAAGAACAATAAAGCTATGTGAAGACTTGCTATAATGCACACTGTCCAGTTACTTTCTTTGCATAAAAGCACGGGAAAATCTCCTGTGTTTATACAGTCTTCCTACAGCCAGCTCCTTTGAATGATCCTTACTCTCCACCTGATAGAAAGAAGACTGGTTGGACTGGATGATCCTGTGGGTCTTTTCCAACCTTGGCGATTCTATGATTCTATGATTCTAAAACAGAGGGACACTCACAATCTACAGTATGCTTTATGAACAGGCAAAATGCTGTATCCATTTCATTGTTGCTGCCATCAGCTTTACTCCAGCTCTCCATGCAGTGTAGTTTTGCGTCCTATAGACAATTCTTGCATCTTTAGCTCTGATACACATTCACTGGATTATATCAGATTATCAAATTCCCTCTCCAATTTCACATATCATGTAAATACATATATACAATGCTAACTGTGGAATAAAGTAACTTTCCAAGCATAACATATTCATGGTTGTGTCTGCTAGGTTATGCTGTTTTTCTGTCCTCCCAGTCTCCTCCTTACCCGAGCTCCATGCAGTACAAAGGTTAATCTCAGTATTCCAGTCACATTAATTCCAGATGCTTAAAAAGCCACGAACAATGCTGTGGTAAACAGCACGTTCGTTTTCTTCTGAGACAGTCCTACTACAGAAACAGACAGGTTCGGGGGTGAAACAATAGCATGTTTTGGATAGAAGAGGACATTTTGTCCCAGCCTTTGGTAGAGGCTTTGAAAGCCCCATATATTATCTATTGGTGACAAAGTGCTAGACATATTTAGAAAAAACAGCTTGTTGAGAAAGGGAGATTAATCCACCTGTGGCATGAATTTAACACGTTTTGAGAGAATCAAGTTTGTGATATTATTGGGTCAGCACCATGAAGCTTGAAGTAATTTTTTAATAGGACTGCTAAACAACTGTCATAGAAAGTTTTTACCACTCACATCAGATCTGCTTTCCTGGTGCATGCACAGTTTCAAAATACACTTCTTTCTATTGTTTCAGATAAATGTTCTGATGAAACAGTTTACAGGAACAAACCAAAGCAAGTGAGATTCTCCCTCTTTCTTTATGTATTTTCGAAATGTGCTTGAGGAATAATATCTAATAAAAACTGCTTTTAAAAACTACTTTATTAAAAAAGACAATGAATGAAAAGATTTACCATATGCTAAGTAATCTACTGAAATAAAAACTAGTTTAGAAATGCATAGCTAACAATGCAATAATCCTTTGCAATCTCTGTCTTCTCTGTTGCTTTGTATGACTGTTATACTGGAATATTTGTCACTCTTCCAGTTTCAAACAACTATTAACACAAAAAAGCACTTATCAGGTCGCTTTGTCATTAAAAAAATACACTCTAATGAATGGAATTTTTCGGTGACAAGCAATAAGTCTAGATATATTATAGATCATTCAAACAAAACCAGAGCAAACATCAATTAATTCACTAGTCAAAGGAAATTCTACTATTTGCCCCTTTTTGTCAATATAAATTCAGTTAAAAAAAAAAATAAAAGCCAAATTTAGATGTTTAAATATTTATTTTTTAAAATTCTGAAGAGCAAGTTATTAAATGTTGAGGAGACCTAAAGACTTATTTAAAGTGCACGAGGATGAGCTGTTTATCTGCAAAGAGTACTGTTTTGACAGCATTTCCCCACCCAAAAAACACCAGTTAAAACAGATAAGAAAATGGAATGGCTGATTTCAGTATCTTTTGTCTTTCACCATATTTTATTACTGAACATGAAGTGTCATCGAGTGTTACTGTTAGCTTTACGGTATGTGGTAATCCCATATTAAGAAATTTCTGGCATCCAGGAAATAACATCCTGGAGGTACATTGGTGGACTGTGCTGTCTATAGACAAAGCAATTAAAATTATCAGCACATCACTTGATCAGTAGAAGAGGACCTCATTAAAATGATGGGATGGCTTTCCAGTTGCTCTAAAATCCATGGTGTTCATTTGCCATGTAATACTTTTAGATCTAAGTGCTGTATGCAGCACATAAGAAGCATCATAGAGCAAAAATAGCCAGGGGAAATGCTGTACAGACTTGTGTCAAGCTGTCCAAAAGGCTCAGATGCTTTCCACCATCCCCTGAGAAGATGCTAAGTGCTCATTTCCATACCCCTAGCCAACTTATACAGCATACAACATCCAGCATCAATCCATTTTGCACTCCCGGGAACTCTCAGCTTTACGCATTCCTGTTTCCTCAGGTGGAGAGACTGGAGAAGCACAGGAGAAAAGTTGTCAGACCTTTCAACCTTCCCTGCCTGCAGAAGAACCATGTACATCGGAGCCACTCATGTTCTTAGTGAGCATTGTAAAGGAGAAATGCATTTCACCAGTTGCAAAGCATTTCTCTGCCTATTACTCTGAAACCGCATTTTCTCTGACAGCTAGCAGAGCAGAGAGTGATAGACACACACAGATTTTGTGTGCCTTGCAAATTCAAACTACAGAGGATAAAAGATTTCTTCATTTGGAGCAGATTTAGCTCCAAATAGAAGCAGAGGAACTGATCTTTGTGCAGCATCCCCTATATTCCCAGCTAGGAAATCTATCCTAACGACTCCAAGACTTTTTTTCCTGAGCATCAAACAATGAGACAGACATTCAGCAATGACAATGGGTATATATCACTGATATAAATCAGCCACAGAACTTGCCTGCTGAGCATGAGAGCAGCTGCAGCTTCATCTGTTCTTTCCCAAACTATGGGCCACAGAAGAACTCAACCAAAGAAGCGAAAAATATATTGTCTGTATAGTCAGGAAATGCCAATTGTTAATGGGAAGAAGATAGACTATTTCTTCATTTTGGTGTATGCATGAGGCAAAATGCTTCTCTAACCCCAAGTATTTTGGCTCAGTTACCATCATTTATAACCGGAACATGAATGTGTCCAGTGCACAGTACAAGATAGTTAACAGATTTCTTCCCTATTGTTGAAACCACTAGACTACATTTTGAGTATTCCTCTGAAATTGACAGAAACAGGGCAGTGCAAAATAATCTGACTTGGCAGATCTCCTGATAACTACCTGTTTGCCAAGAATCTCCCAAGGCAGCAAGCACGAGAGAGTACAATCACAAGCACAAGTGCAAAAAAAGAAATGCCATATGCAAAACAATATATGCGTATATAAAACAATTTGTACTTCTAGAAGTATCCCTAATGGGGAAAAGAAAAAAAAAATTGGGAAAAAAAAAGGTTGTACTCTAATAATTAATCCCAAACCTACCTGGCAATGATTTCTAGAGATTTTAATATGAGCATATCTTCACTTGGTCTATATTAGACATTGTGCTCAAAGTCTATTCTTGTAGAGCCTCAAAAACCGTGATGATGTGGCACAGAAGGAGTAGGTTGGCAGATGTGATTTTAATTACTGAGTAGCCTCAGGAATCTGTTAGCACAGTTTGCTCACAGGCAGCAAAAACATACACGAACTTCTGAAAACAGCCTTTATGATAGCATAACAGGAATGAGTAAACGAATATTAGAAAGGTATTTCGCATTTGTCCTACAGTGGTTCATAAAACGCTCTCTAAGAGTCTAGCCAGTCTAAAAAAGAAGGGGTCATCATCATCACCTTTAAGGCAGCTTGCAAGCTATTTCTCTGAAAGACAAGACTGAGAAGCTGAAGTGCTTTGCCCTGACAAGTCCAGCAAGGAAGTGTTCTTATTCCAGTCACATAAAGAAGTTTGGACTAGAGAAAATGAGGCTGGATAAGTCACAGACACTCCCTAACAGATGGAGGCATTTCCTTCTCTATGGACTGTGGAATACCAGTTTAGTCATCTAGTAACTGCAATAAGTATGGATCTGGAACATGACTTTTTTTTTCAATTAGTCATGATCCACTAAACACATTGCTCACTGGTTCTCTATGCTGTGCTGCAGAATCTCCTCCCTATTAACTCAGACCTAATGGCACATATGGTACCTGAGTGCTTCCAGTAAGTCCCAGGGAGCTCATATTGGCTTTATGGGAGGACAGCCTATCCAAAAGAAAGCATTATGCTTTTTAAAGCCAAAAACTCCACCTTACTTCTTTGTGCGGATGGTCTCTCTCCTTATTTTGGAAGTTTCAGTTCTTTGGAGCGTTTTATCTCCTCTGCTTTTCATACATGGGAAAGGAAAATATCCTGAGCAAATGAGTCAGTCTACCAAATTCAAATACATTTTTTTATTAATACATTTTTCAATTAAAATCAATAAAAACTTGACGCAAATATATTTTTTCCTCCCAGTTCTCTTCCTTTCCTCAAATTAAACAGGCTCCCTGTGAGCAAACCACTTATGTCACTACCAAGAAAGCTGGGTTGCTTGCTGGACTTTTTCAGATCGTTGCAGTTCAGCTATAAACAAACTCTTGATCCTTACACTAAATAGTAGTTATCTGCCCACTGTGGCCTACAATTGCCACAGCTGTATTACTGAGGCCTTTCAATTGGTAGGTCTGAGCCCTGCTGGTGTCACGCAGCACCCTGCATTTCCAACTTCCATTTTCTCCACAGCAGCCAGAGATGCACCCCTTCTGCTAACATCGCAACTACATCTGTAGTTATCTAAACAAGGTGAAATCAGTTGAACATGTTCAAGATCTAAGTGCCCTTCAAATCATTTTGTGGCGTTAATGAGATGGCTCCTCTCAAAGAGAGCCAGATAGTCTAGACATAGTAAGAAGAAGAAGGGAGTACATAGCACTGTTACCCTATAGGTGGTTGCACTTGACAATCGACAATAACTTACACAGCTATGAGAGACATCAAATGACAGCTGGGTGACTGACTGAAATGGCAACCAGGACTGCATCTGGTACACAGCAAAGAGAGAAACAGAATTCCCTTTTTTGAACTTTTCATGTTTGTCTGGGAATGTGGCAGTATATTGAAAGGGGCAAAGGAAGTGACAAGATGTCACCTTAGGCAATGAGGGAGTAAAAGGGACCACACTGTCTTTACAAACACCAGTCTAGAGACATGAAGGGAGATAATGGAGAAGTAAGAGAAAGGGCAGAATACAGCAGCCTAAAATCCATTCAGCCCCATGGCAGCGAGCAAATCAGCAGAAAACATGTCTAAGTTTTGCAAAGTGGTCTTTCAGGAGGAAAGTTTGGTGCGGTGTTAACAGAGGCTGAGGAACAGAATCATAAGGGCTGCCTAGCAGCAAGTGAAACAAGGGAGGGTTGGCTCATGCAATGAGCTGTCTCATTATTGTGTGAAACAACTCCAGTGAGTTGAAATGGGGGAAGTATTGCTGGGTTGTCACAGAAAGAACAGTAATTTCCCATGGTGTTCTGGAAAACGTGTGTATCTGGGCACAGATGGACATTTTTGGTCACCTTCCTGGACATGGTCTGTTATATTGCATATGATTATTCAAAGAAAGAAAAGGAAGTAGCCTTGGAAGAAGAATACACTTCTGTTTTATCCACTAGACCAGACAATGACACTCCTCTAATGCAGAGGCAGGATGCATGCTGGTTTTATAAAGGAAGCTTTAATCTGTTTAGGGGACAATGCTGATTTAGCCATCTTTCTTTGTGGCTCCACAACCACACTTAGGAAACGTGGTATTTCAGGCTGCATCCTAGAAAGTAAGTGGGTAGATGGGGTTTTCCATAATCTTGGCTCTGCATCCATGCGCCTTATTAAATTAAATGTTTTAGAAGAGTTTTAACAAGAACTACTTCCTCTTCTTAAGTAGCTCTTGACAGCACTACTGTCATCAACTGCTTTCCCTGAAACAGCAGCAGCAGACCCACACCTGCACTCCATTCCTCCTGGGACACTCATCCTGTCTCCATGTTTCTATCTGGGAGGAAAGGGGCACTCTGCCCTCCTGGCTGACCTCAAGGCAGAGTTATGTGCTGGGGAAAGTGCAGATAAAAACCATTCACAGCATCCAGTACTAATACCTACTGCAGAACTAATCCCACCACTCCACTTGCAAAGTAACAATAAGCAGATAAATGTTTCTACCTGGATATACAGCTGTAAAACTTGAAAGGCGGTGACTGAGCACAGATGTTAATAACTGCAACACAGTTCTAATCATATGAGATTAACACTCATATCACTCTGAACTGACAGTATTTAGTTTATTTAAATTTAGAATGCAGGCTGATCCTTCCCCCTGCAACGTTCTACCTCACACACACAGCAGTGGCTTTATTTAAGAATATCTGCTTTTCATCTCTGGGATCTTATAAAGACAACCCCACTCACTGTGGCCCACAACAACTGTTTGGAGAAAAATATAGCTAAACTACCTGGATTTGGATTGTTTAAATTCTGAACTTAAAATCAGAGGATAGATTTTTAACTAATTTTCATGTTTACAAAAAAAAAAAAAAGGCAAAAGAGCAAGCTCACTACAGTGATACACAGCCAACTAAAATCATTTACTCTAGTGGATTTGAGCATGCAACACAAAATTTATTCTCCTGTGTATATAAATCTCTGTTTCACACATTCAAATAAATGCAGCTGTGTTTATCCCAGAGAGCACAGTTCCAGATGTATACACGCAAAACTCCAGATATACATATGAGCACCTTATTACATTACGATTTTCCATTACATTTTTCAACACTTAAACTGTTATGTCACAGAGCCCTCTGGAATATGCCCCGGTACGTTCTGCACTTGCCCAAACAATACCATCTGAAATCCTAAGGGCCACCCAAGTTTGATCTGCTGTGATACCACATCAGCAGTTCACCTGGAATGAGAGGAGGCTTTCACACTGTAAGAATTTAGGCTGTGGGTTCAGCATTAGAATAATGCTATTCTTTGAACTGTGTGATATAACTGAACTCTCAGATCTTACAGCAGTATCAAACTACACTAAAAATATGACAGCTTTATAAGAAGTTTATACTTCTTATAATGAAGGCACTGCCTTCATGCAGGCATTATAACAAAGGGATGCAAAAAAATCTGTCAGTGATACATAAAGAAAGGAGTTGGACTGAATCTCTCTGTTCATTTCTAAATAATATTTTTTGTCTTTTAAGTCCAGTCACAGTAGAACAGATTTCACAGCTCCTCCACCAGCAGCTCTCATTGATAAAAATACAAAGGGTGTTAACAGTGTAATGCAATAAAATTGAGAACATAAAACACACTGTTCACTCCATAACCAACTTTTCAGATATCATCAGCATTACTGTACTTTCTGAGACTTGGACTATAAC
Source organism: Gallus gallus (assembly GCF_016699485.2). Classification (NCBI taxonomy): domain Eukaryota; kingdom Metazoa; phylum Chordata; class Aves; order Galliformes; family Phasianidae; genus Gallus; species Gallus gallus. The sequence continues at coordinate 97,229,792 of NC_052533.1, read as the reverse complement.
ATTAGTAGCCACAACACAAACTGCAAATACAAAACTGCTTAATAAAACAACTGTCTAAAACAACTATTTGCTGCTTTCCATCAAGTGCAGACAGGAAACCTACACTGTTTAGAATACAGTTTGATAGATTATTTCACATATTTATCTGCCTAGCAGCTTATTTTCCCGCTATGAAAGATGCAAAGGCAATATACTTTGTAAATAGTGTCATGTAGCACACCCTGAAAATCAAAGCCAGAAAAGCAGTGTAAAATAAACAAAATACAGGGAAGATTTCCTACCATTCTGTTTAAAAAGGAAAAAAAAAAAAAGGCTTATTTGCATCTGAAAACAATTACTTCCTACCAAACAGCACAGAGCTGCAGCAGAAAAAAAGAGCAGAAATAATGCTACCAAAGATAGAAATATAAGAACCATTTAGATACCTGGCTTCTTAGTTCATCACCCTATTGTGAAGACGTCAGACAGCTAGAAAGACAGTAGAGTCATGTTTATTTTTCTGGAACCATTGGTGAAACCTTCGTACAAATCATGGCGACATCCTGCAAACAAGTATTTTCCCTCAGAATAAAAACATATGTTATTTTCACAGTTCTGTTCTGATTCAGGTCATAAGTTAGAAATGTTCTTTGTAAAGGACTGCAGGCTGTAATGTAGTTCATTTGTAAACTATGTGAGTTTGGCAAGTTGAAAGACAGCTATCTTTATTGACAAATAAGTCAGAAGCAAATTGCAAATCTTTAAAATGTCATTGTTAAGTGATCTGACCACAAAAAAAAAGGTGGATTTTACTTTCTATACAATGTTTCCATAATATTTTAAGCATTTGGTAGTGCAGGTGGTCTAGAAGAAGGGTACCAAGAACCTTCCACACATCCCACTTCTGGCCTGAGAACTCCTACAACATAAGGAATGTATACAAAGGGTACTTTTAAGGAGGTTACTGGCACCTGAAAGTGGCCCCAGAGGTACAGATGTAGCATTGCTACCATGAGAGCTTATAGTTAACAGTTTAAAAATGAGGTGTGGAGGGAGAGAGTCCAGCATTGAACCTTTTCCGGCACATACACTAAGGCACTGTACTGCTTATGTATCCAGCAGAACCCTCATTCAGCTTGTAAAGTCTGATCCCATACCAGGCATACTTCATGGAAACAGTTTAAAAATACGTTTTCCCAGTGAATAGCAGGTGGGACTACCCTACAAAATCCTTTTTGGCTCACGGCACAAAGTTACTGAAATAATACTTCACCCAAAAGAACGATAAAAGAATTATAGCTTGAAGCTTTGGTCATAGTCTGGCTGGTGTCTGGGCAGAGCCTGATAACTCTTACATTTTATGAAAGAATCTGCCTCACTGTGTGTGTTTACTCTGCACATGTGATGACTGGCTGACACAGCCATTTTCTATTCTAGGTGGTCTCACCAGTTTAAGTATTTTTGCATCCAGAGGCAGACTGCAGCGAACCCACTGCATGCCTTGGGTTGTGATGTGATTTGTGAGTACCTAATAAATGAAAATACCTTACGTTTCTTGCGATTGAAACTCTAGATCCTTAATTAGCAGATGACGGGATTGCTGACAGTTCAAAGAATCAGCGATAGTGAAGTCAGTCATGGAGGAACAACCAACCTGTACACGGTGGTAGAGTCACTACAGGAAAGTGAGAGGGAGTCTGGTAATCAGATTGCTTTTGAAAGAACTATAGCACAGTGCAAACAAACAAAAAGATTACTGCCAGTTCAACAATGAGAGTATTTGAGATAGTTCAGGTTTACACTCACCCATTTAAGTCCATTTCTTTTGCACATCAACTCAAAATAATACTAACCTCACCATATATACCCTGGCAGGATTGTCAGATTTCAGGTCTCAGACTAAGGTGTGCTCAAACCCTGATGTAGTGTTTCTACAAAATGAATAAAAAGTGAACAAGTGCTCAAAGCAGGAATTCTGTTAGTTAAACATCTTCTCTACCAGCACATGGAATAAGAAAAGAGAATTAGCAAACGTGATAAAAAACAGAATACTTTCCTTAATGTCCATCTGGGATATGACACAATACTAGATTTTGATCCCAGTCCAGGGTCTTCATTGCCTGAGTGGGAAGAAAATGGCAGCATTATTCTCTGCATTTTGGTAAATCCTTTAGGAAAAAGTAAAATAAAATGATGACACGTCCTACAGGAAATGTCTTAGAATTGGTGTCGGCTGCTACACTACAACTTACAGTGCAGTGGTACAGGGTGCTACTTCCTCTGGATTGTTCCTGTAATCCACTGGCAAAGAAAAGCTCTTCCAAAGACCGACTAAAGGCAGTCAGACTGGGCTTTTCTTCTGCTGAACCAGCCTCTGGAGGTGACTTTAGAGCAGGGTCACTCTCGTGAGAATAGGAAACTTCTTTGAATTTTCTTTGCATCCCCTTTAAACAGTATTTCCCATTCCCACTTTAATCTAGTTTTGGTCCTGACCACTACTTACTGCTTCGCAAACTGTCTAATCTATGTCCAAAATTTAATCTGAGTTTAATGAACTATTAAGAGAGAACTGAAAATGATAATTTTCTTGAATATGACAATGAATGCTAATACTCCAACAATTCTGCAGAAAGTTTGCTGCTTTCCATCCATACTATCCTCTTCCACAAAGGATAACTCGTCCTTTGAACTCAGTCAGCCATCTGTGCACAAGACAATTAATAGAAGCATAGAAGCCAGGGAACATCAGTGACTTTGTGACGGTATGCTAACTTCTTAAGTACTTTTAAATAACTAGCACAGCCACATGTCCTGCCCAATATATGCAATGTCTGTTTAAGCAAAGGCAAAAACTATAATGCCAGCAAAAAATGTACATTCAGATGGAAAATATCTGTGTCACCTAATGCAGCAGGTCTCACGCTTTCCCACTCAGGGCCAAAGCCAAAAACCCTTCAACCTTGTGCAACTCTCAAAGGTCGTAACAATACACAGCAAACGCAGGACAGGTGGAGAGTCCTGTAAGGCAATGGCATTCCCACGTTAGCGGTTATGCTAAATGCACATTATCATGCCAAAGACAGATCCAAATTCTGGTAACACATCTAATCTACACAATAATTAGCTGAATATTTCATTGTCCTTCTGTCTTAAATTTCATTTTCTTAAGTATTTCTCCTCTTGAGCCATCAAATATTTACTCTCTGAACTATATGAAAAGCTGAAAAGACTTCCAAACGAGAAAATGTATACTGTCAGATGTCAGAATGTCAGAAATACAGACATAAAACCACTGTGGAAATCTCCTCTAAAAGGCAAAAAAAATATATCATAATAATAAATTAAAATATATTCAAAAATAGCATTTGCTCAATGTGATTAAACAATTCTTTACTGCTTAGCATAAGAAGTGACCCCACAGCCTCTGGGCAGTCTGTGCCAAGGCTCCATCACCCACACAGCACAGAAGTGCTGCTGCCTGATGTTCAGGGGGAACCTCCTGTGATCCAGTTTGTGCCCATGGCCTCTTCTCCTGTCAAATAAATGCTTTGCTTATGCTATTCATAGCATAATATTAGCACTCATTTTATTTCAGTTTAATCTGTATGACAAAAAATAGATATTCTAAAGTATCTGTATGTGCCCTAAATCTTGGCAACGTTATCAGGCTGTTAGCATAACAAAGCAAACTGTCACTTCACCATACAATATATACGATTTAGTTGAGTAGATCATTAAGGTTTTGTTTGGCCTTTACCAGCCTATACAACACTATATTACACTGTCATTTAATTACTAACAATTGAAAAATTATATCCCTTCATTCTATGGTATCAACTGCACCACTCAGCTTAGTGTCATCAGCAAAGCTGTTGAAGGTGCACTCAATTCCACTATCCAGGTCATTGATAAAGATGTTGAAGAGCACCGGTTCCAGTATGGAGCCATGGGGTGCATCACTTGTTACCAGCCTCCACCTGGACACAGAGGCATTGACCACAACTCTCTGGCTGTGACCCTTATCCACCTGAACAGTCCACCCTTCAAATCCACATATATCCAATTTAGACATAAGGATGTGGTGGGAGATCACATCAAAGGTCTTGCAGAATTCCAGGTAGATGACAGCAGTCGCTCCTCCTTTTACTACTGATGCCATCAGTCCATCATAGAAGGTCACCAGATTGGTCAGGCATATTGAGGGCATAAGCCTCCTGAGGTCAGATGGGGTCTACATATTGCCCAAGGGGGGAGAGGCACTAGTACACAAGTGCGTGGCACTAGGGAGCTCAGAAAAACATTGCTGATTTGCCAAGGGCTAAGTCTTTCCAGTTGCTAAACTGATGCAAACAAGTTTGTTTCTCGTTAATGCTTATTCACAGTGCTACAGTAGGGAAACTTGGGCTTTGATAATGTCACACTTGGCTAGAGGCATCTTCTCATATCCTGTCGTTTAGTTTAGTATTTCTACAGCTGTCAGTCATGCAATCCCCATTACAATCATTGACAGCTGGGCTAAGTCCCATAAAAATGTGAGGAAAAAGAGAGAAATGCATAATTCTTTAAGTGTTTAAGAACATGCACCCTAAACAAGTGAGAGTAGAAGGAAAAAAAGTTCTGTGAAAACAGAAAATAAGAGCATGAACAGAGGGGTTTTGATAGGATTTTGATGGGTAAAACAGATAATGTACCAAAATTAAGAAGAAAATACTGAAGAAATTTCAGTTGACATCATTTGTTTAACAAAGCAGTGAAATGTCAAGAAAGCAGAATAGTGCAATTATTTAAAAACACAAAGGAACAATGAGAAAGTATGAAAAAAAAAATGGAATGTGGTTGAATGAGGATGAATTAAATAGCAATTCAGCCTCCTCCCTTTGGATAAGAAAAGTAGGCTAGATAAGACTCCGGCATATATCCTGTAGGAGGTTTCTGAGCTGACAGAAGTTTTGACATGAAAATGTTGAGAATGTTCCCAGTAAATTAGCTTCATGATGAAATGGAAATTGCATTCCTGAAAGTCTTACTTAAAAATACTCAAGGTTGAAAAAACCTATGCTCGCTATGCTTATATATACATATATACTTATATATAATATACTACATTGAAATAAAAGAGTCAATATGGATAAGTCAGAAAAGCATCTAAATGGCACACTGGCACTGGAAAATAAAATCATGAAAAATGAATGGAAAGTACAATATAAGTACATTAAAACAGTTACCACTATAGACTGAAAGTTAAAGATGGCAATATTACAACAGTAAGATGAAAGTAAACAGTAACTCAGACATATTTTGACATATAATAAACAAAGATACTGAACTACAGAATTAAATATCTTAAAAAAAAAGACGAAGAGATGAAGTTTAATGCAAAAAGATTTTACAGTGTTTTGGAAGGTTCCTTATTTTTTAGATTGGGTTTTCTTTTTTTTTTCTTTTTTTTTTTCTTTTTTTGTCATTTTTTTTGTTGTGGATTGAATTCTACTGGCAGTATTAAAGGAAGAAAATGTTATGGATAATTGAATACTGGAGTATAAAGTCCAGGAACCCAACATTTCAAAGTAGTCTTATATTCTAGATATTTCAGTATCTCAGTTGTGAATACTCCTTGCCATTTTGAAAGAAGAGAAGTTGTATGCTGTACTGTTTTGTGAATATAAAAAAATTGCAAGGCAGGGAGGTTTGGAAATGAAGATTTACAGTTTCCAGCAAGATATGAATAAAAGGTCTTTTCTATGAAGTATAAAGAATTCATTTACGGTGTGGCACTCAGGTGAATGCCTTCTCCATTTTTATCAAGATTAAGAGAAAACATTAGGAAAGCTGAAATGGAAATCAATATTTAAAAAAAAAAAATCCATCATCTGCTTTCCCTGTGGCACATAAACCACTGGCGCATTGATATCCTGCCTTGATTCACTATGGGAACTCATTGTTAAACACTGTTTATACAGTGCTGCCTGAGCCAGCTCCCTTAACTGTTATTCCAAATGCAAAGTACATTAGGCATTACATGAAACTTTGGATTTCAGTAGCAGCACACCACTTTTCTGGAAGAAGAAAAAAAAAAAAGATGTCAGGAAATAATAATAAAATATCAATAATTCTCATACAATTTTACCCAATGGAAAAAAAAAAAAAAAAGATTTATCAACCTTTAGATAGCAGTAAAGGGTAGAAAAGCAGCCTCATGCTCCATGTTTCTCAGGTAAATGACAAAGGAAACATTAGCAGGCCTTATGGTAGAGATGTGCAAAGCGGTCTCACTGGGTCCGGCTAGGATGGAGTTGATGTTCTTTGTAGCAGCCTGTATGGTGCTATGCCTTGGATTTGTGACCAAAACATTTTATCTGCTGCTGAACACTGTCACGGCCTTCTCTACTTTTCACACTGCCCTGCCACCAACAAGGAGGGTGGGGGTTCACAAATTGCTGGAAGCGGACAGAACCAGGACAGCTGACCCAGCCTGGCCAAAGGGATGTCTCACACCACATGGTGTCACGCTCAGAAATAAAATGGAGATGAGTGGGCATCACTATGCCCATGGGAAGGTGGTGTGTGATTGCATCACTTGTTTTCTGTCTCTTTTCTACTTCTCCTCTGCTTAGTAAACAATCTTTCTCTCAACCCTTGGGTTTTGCTGTTCTTTTCCCCTTCCACTGACCCAACACAATAAAGGGACAGTGGCTGCATGGTGTGCAGCTGCCAACTGGGGCTAACCCACAGCAAAGGAGTCCTTTTGTACTTCCAAAGAAGAGTCTTTATAAAAAGTCATTTTGTAGCATAGGTCAATCTATTTAGACTCCAGGATGATTTTACACGGAGAAGGGTTTATATCAAAAAATGCTTTCGTGTCACGTCTCAGATGGCAAGACATGGCTGACTGCTCATTCACATCTGTTCCCAAGATGTGCCTCTAAAGGAATGAAAATCCTATAACCGGAGCCTCAGTATTTATTTTTTCTCAGCAAACAACAAGCTTTGTCATAAACTAAGTAATGTCTTTAGATCAAATGTGAGGCCTGTGGCACAGGAGCAATTGACAGATGACCCCATGCAAGGATTTGTAAACTTCAGAACAGCACATGGAGACACAAGGAACAGATGGAAGGAGAGGGAAAAATAAAGTGTTAAAATAGTTTGTATTTTGGCACTCACCTGCAGTTGGATATTGGATACAAGCATATTGGATGTGCTTGTGGTAGCAAGGGTAATGAAAGAACGGTTGGACTAGATGATCTTGTAGGTCCTTTCCAACCTTGTGATTCTATGATTCTATGATTTAGTTTCAGGAGGATTGGAAAGCTTAAACAGAAGTGTCTGAGCACAGTGATTCCCCATTTACAAAATAGAAAGCAGAGGGAAAAAAAATGAGAAAGTAATCACAACCATTCCTACCTCTTGGGTAAGAGATTTTCTTGTGAAGATAGTGTAAAAAAAAAAAAAAACAACCAAGGATGGAGCTCGGACCCAACTTAGATCCGTTCAGAGTTAATCTCCTTCAACATGCTGAATGTCTATTTCCTCTATCTCTGTTCTTTCCAAAAAGACTTGCAAGCAATGAGTACTTTCAAATACAACTTAAATCCATTACTTATTCTTACATTTAGATAACTAATTTTGGATGTTTGTTGGTAGACAATATCAGCCTTAGACCATGTGATTAATAGCATCAGGATTTCCGGGTTCTGTTTAGTAAATGAAATGAAGAAAATATGAAAAAGAAAGCACACTCTTCTACCATGAGATACACTGAAGACGAGTGGGTGTATGTGGTGCATTCTTCATTGTCTTCTTCTTCCCTTTCCCATTCATCACTATTTGAAGACATTGTTCCAGCTCCCATATTCGGGTGCTATCAAGCAGCATTAGCTTTCACTCTGAAAGTAATGTCTCCTGTTTATTTCCATGAAAACTACAACTGATACAAAGAGCACAATAACACTATTTGACAGAACAAATTCTCAGCTACAAAACACTCTTTTTCAGAAGTCACCACCATTAGCTCTATGTTTTCACCATCAACAAACCAGAGCCATGCTGTGTTCGTAACAATCTGCACCAGCAGAAGTAACCCACTGTTGCTGTCACCACTGCAGAAATGCACCACCCACTGCCTCACTGTGCTCTCATCCACTGTTTGGTCTCCATAAACATTCAGCAAGTGTTGATGAATGTCAGTGGGTGCCCACTTTTTGTACAGAGGAATTCAATGACACACCTTTGAACCAAATGTACTCTCACATCAGACAGAATTTTGTCAAACTGCCCCTCTGCTGCCATCTGTCACACAGCAACAAAATGTAATGGAATACCAGTAGGAAGGTTTAACCTCTACTGCCATACCACCAACATCTGCCTCTGATGTCATGGGCCAACGTAACCAAATAGGAGGCATACTTTTGGAGCAGCCCTCATACTACGTTATCTATGGAACTAAATCATCACAAACCCTTCATCTGCGTGTGAGATAGGCTTTTTATAAACATGTGCCTTCACTAATAAAGCAATATATGCACTTTAGAGCAAGCAAAAGAGAAGTTCTAACAAACAAGCCTAGAGATGAGAACAAAAGAAATAACTGCCACAAGGGAGAAGGGGGAGTCATATGTCTTAGGATGCTGCAGGAACTGCTCCAACTCCTGTCTGGGTAGTAATGAGGGTAGTATGAGATCCTGCATTTTCTCTCCTTCGTCTTTCAGTTAGGAAACTGCAGTCATTGCCCTGACATGTTGCTGTTAACAGCAGTTACCCACAGCGTTTTTGTACCCAGAGTAACTGACAGACAGCTACGCCACACACAAAGTCAGGCCTGCAGACACAGTATACACCTTCACCAGAAGACTGAGAAAGTTTCTGTTTAGAAGAAAAAAATAATCTTACATACAGTCCTGAAAATGATAGCAAAGGAATTTAGATCAGATTTGTCCTTAAGAAAGATTTCAGTGAAGCAGTCTTTTACTAGCAGAGTGGGAAATTATGTCTATTAAAAATACAGCAACAAGGCACTACCTGGTGTCTCAAGAGCATCAAAACCATACTAAGTTAATCACTTGCTCTTTACAATCACACAACATTTCCTTGAGCAGTTGATATTCTTCATATTTCTCTGTAAATACATACATAGAGAGAGATAGAAATACAAAAATACAGATGATTTGTGTTAGAGTACACAGTTATGAAAAGTGCTTTCTTCACCTTTTTTTAAAGTCAGGATAAAGAAAGGCACTTCAGTGATGTTCTGCTTTTTAATACATAAAATAAACAATTCTTCTGAGAATGTTCTTTGCTCCAGTGTCAATTTATGAATTTGTTTTATCAGGAAATATTGGACAACAGTCTCTAACTCATCTGTGTCCCATCTGTAGTTCAGCTCCTCAAAATACACAAGAAAATGCTTCAATCTACTCATATGTCTTTATTAAAAGGTGACTCGTTTGGAAGAATGAGATATACTTGTCACAATACATCAAGTGCTTGCCTCTGATAGACATACTTGCCTTTTGAGTGATAACTTTCATTCTCTTTAGTCTTCAATTCTGGATTTTCCTACAATAATCAATATTACACCTATTACTCCTAAGTAGGCATTTTGCTATTTGAGTTTTCAGTAGAGTTTTCTGAGTTAAGTCAAGATCCACCTCTGAGCCCCAGCAACTGACCAGCAAAGAAAAAATGGGCAGAGCCATAAAACAAGGTGTGCATTGTGGATTATACTGATGCATTACCTCTGACCACGGCTCATCTAGCTGCTAGGTTAACAGGTCACTGGCACGAGGCCACCAGCTCTCACATAACAGCCTCTGTCATGGTGTTTTGATATTTCCCCTCCTGGATTTGTCCCAACAGGGAAGTGCTGGAGTGTATGAAAACTGGGAGTGGCCCTGGGAAACTAACCAAACAACTTCAAACCCCAAATGTTTAGGTTATATGCTTATGTGGTCTTAACCAGCTTACCCATCCCTAAATATTACAGCATTTAAAGTTACAGGAATTCGCTAACAGCACCAGCCACTGTTGAGTGCATTCCACATTTCTTGCAGTACCAACACACACAGTCTGTGGATATTTTGGACATACTCATAGTGTTAACAATTTGCCCTTTCCTGGACCTATGTAGGCTTCTCACTGTAGGCTGCTGAAAGAACTTAGAATCATAGAATCATCAAAGCTGGTAAAGACCACTTATATCAGCTAGTCCAACTGTCAGCTCATCACCACTATGCCCACTAACCATGTCCCTCAGTGCCACATCCACACAGTTCTTGAACACCTCCAGAGACAGTGTCCCCACCACCTCCCTGGGCAGCCTGTGCCACTGCCTCACCACTCCTTCTGAGAAGAAATTCTTCCTAGTATCTGACATGAACTTCTGCCAGCACAACTGAAGGCCATTCTCTTTCATACTATCGCTGTTACCTGGGAGAAGAGGCCAACCCCCATCTCACTACAATCACCTATCAGAACGTTGTAGGGGGAGGTAAGGTCTCCTCTAAGACTCCTCCAGAACTTGATAGATAGTAAATACCACTGGTGGCTAAAAAGATCTGTATCCCAGAAGAATGTAGCACATTCAGATCTTGCTTCAGACAAAAGCAACTCAGTAGCTTCCTATGTGCAAGACCTTGCTTTTATGTGTACCAGGTCCATCAGTGCAAAAAGGCAGTAGGCATTCTGCATGGAAAGGGGAAATCTTGCAGTATTTTAAAGGCACTTTGTTATGTCAAGGCATGTTCACTGTAGTGCTATTACTACTAAAGCTATATCTACAAAGCAAGGGGCTCTTGGGGCAAATACTGTAAAGAGAATTTTTTCCTTTCTTGTTGATGCTGAGACAACTGTTGGTTCATCAATTTGATCAGCATCCATCTGCCACCCATACTAGATGGGTGATTAACTCGGACAGGGAGACCACAGAAATCACTTGGTCAGTATTCAGTGTCTCAGGCTGGCAGGATGGCTCAGCGGCACATATTTTCTACCATACTACATATAGATCACAGGGAAAGCACCTTCACTCACCATGCCTTGTTATTGTTCCCTCTGAACTGCGAGCAGGTGCTCCAGGCTGGCAGAGGACTGCAGGGCTCCTTACAAGGCTAGGCCAGGGCTCACCACAGAGTATGTTGGGCCCTGCAGCCATGATGGTGGGGCCTTGGAGAAAGGCTGGGGGCAAAACTGGTCAAAGCTGAGCGATGCTGGGAGAGCAGATATAAGGAACTGAAAAACTACTGTGCAACAGCAGTTGGGAGAGAGAAGCAAGGAATGTGAGAGAGCAGCCCTGCAGGCACCGAGGTCAGTACAGAAGGAGGGCAGGAGGAGCTCCAGGCACACAGCAGCAGATTCCTGCAGCGCAGGAGAGGCCCACAAAAGAGCAGGCCGTCCCCCTGCAGCCCATGAGCACTGCATGGAGCAGATCTGCCCGTGAAGCCACAGAGGAGCCTGAGGGGCAGCAGTGGATGAGGCCTGAAGGAGGCACAGCCTGTGGGTATCTCCAGCCCAGGCCAGAGCTGCCACCCATGGGGATCTTTGTGAAGCAGTGCTTGAAGGGTGGGCCTCATAGTACGGAGCCATGTTAGAGCAGTGCTGGGAGAGCTGCAGCCTGTGGGAAGCTTATGCAGGATCAGTTCGGGAAGGATGGCATCCATGGGAGGGATCCACATGGAGTAGGGGCAGAGTGACCATGGAGGAGCAGCAGAGATGAAGGACTCTGGACTGACTGTAGACCCTATTCCTCATTCACTTGCACTGCTCAGGAGGAGAAGACAGAAGAGGGTGGATGGGGGCTTTAGTTTGCTTTTGGTTCTTCTGTCTGTTAGTAATAGGCAATAAATTACCTGCCTATGCTGAGTCTGTTTTGCCTGTGACAGTTATTGGTGAGTGATGTCCCTGTTCTTATATAAACCCATGAGCTTTTGGGAGAAGAACTCACTGAGAGCAGCCCTTCAGAGAAGGGCTTGGGGATTCTGTTGAAAGAAAAGCTGGACATGAGCCAGCAGGCTGCACTGAAAGAGGAATGGCCCAGCAGGGAGAGGGAGGGGATTGCCCCCCTCTGCTCTGCCCTCCTGAAGCTCCACATGTAGTGCTGCAGCCAGACCTGGGGCCCCCAGTGCAAGAAGGATGTAGAGCTGTTGGTGCAGGTCTTGAGGAGAAACACAAAGATGATCAGAGGGCTGGAGCACCTCCCTTGTGAAGAAAGGCTAAGGGAGTTAGGCTTTTTCAGCCTGGAGAAGAGAAGGCTATGGGGAGACCTCATTGTGGCCTTCCAGAACTGTAAAGTGAGCTTATAAGCAAGAGGGGGACTTTCTTTTCACATGGGCAGATAGTGATAGGACATCAGAGAATGGCTTTAAATTAAAGGAGGGGGGAGATTTAGATTGGATCCTAGGAATAACTTTTTTACTCAGTGGTGAGCTACTGACACAGCTGCCCAGAGAAGTTATGGATGCCCCATCCCTGCAGGCATTCAAGGCTAGGTTGGATGGGGCCCTGTGCAGTTGAGCTGGTTTGTGGCAGTCCTGCTCATTCTATGAGCAAGCCATTCTAAGATTATGTGTTATTTTCCCTTCCCATTCTTTTAAGAAGGGGGAATGAGAGAGCAGCATGGTAGAGCTAAGCTACATTCTGGTGTGAGACCCCCACTGGGTTAGAGAGAACACTGGAAGAAGAGAGCCACAGTGCCGCAGCTGTCAGAGTGCCTGTGTCGCCCTGCCATGTGTGCCAGGCCTTAAATGTTTTAAAAATGTAATTCCCTTCACTGTATTTCACCACTGACATTTTAAACTGCATTAAGAGGCCTCTACAAACGTTTTGAATCATTATGCTATCAGACTTTTGATTTGCTGGGCCACTGAGGGGAATCCTGAAAACATTCAATAATGCCAATGTTTAAGTGCATAATGGTAATTTGGAAGAACAAAATGTTTGTTTTATCAATACAGTACCAAGCATGACCATGAATCATGCAAATCAAATCATAAATCACAAAGTGCAAGCTAGGCTCATCAACCCTGCAATATGTCATGCACATAATTTAACGTATTTAGTCTAACTTGGATATGCTGCAGAAACAATATAAACTCCTTCACTGTTCAGTGTTGAAAAATCTGAAATGGAGAGTGATATGTAAAGTGTGTTTTTCATAGCAAGACTGCCAAATGCTACAGAAGTGAACATCCTATGCAAACCAGCTGTTTGCGGAGGTCCATAATTCACCATGGCAGCTGGGGGGTGGGTTCAAACTTGTTTTATCTTCCTCAGTCTTATATCTAATATATTCAGTAGTTTTAATATTTGCTACTCATTGTAGTTATGTTACAGCTATGCCTGTAGGATAAGTTTGGAAGAGAATGATTTTAGAAAAGACAGCTCTGAAGAGACGTTTGAATGAAGTTGGAATGAAAATACCCCAACTGTGAATAATGAGCACACATTGTCTCAAATGCTTTCAGCCTAGAAGGGTGCATTATTCTATTTTTCTATTTTTTAACAGACATTGTGAAAAACTGAGTTAACTGTATTCAGTTGACACCTTCTGTAAGAGGTAATGACAGATGTCAAATAAATGCTTAGTGGTAATAAGACTGACATCCACTGTCAACACACATGGCTCCCAAACAGTGGAACAGCTACAGACTTGTTAAAGTCTTTGAACACTGAACAGATAAAAAAAATAACCTCTTCCTAAAAGCTGCTCTGTTCCTATTAAAACTACACAGCCTCTTGAAAAACTGCAGTTACTCCTGAAAGTTGAAGGCTGGCTCTTGAAATTTAAAGGGCATCATCGAGTGGTATGAAGGAGGCATAGAGGTAAAAGTTTTTGGCTCCTGATTCTTCATTCAGTTAAAAATGAACATTTTCTGCAGTGACTTTGTTTACAAGTGCAGACTGAATACAGCTGCTATTTAACTAAGAAAATTGGAGTGATGAGGTATTCACAGAAACACCTAAATGCTTCCAAGTTCTTTTAAGAAATTCTTTTCTTAACTATTGTATGTGCATTATTCACTACAAGAATTGACAGATTTTCCTTTGAACATACTCAGCATTACCAAGCAACCTTTCAATGTCAGGTCAAATTTTAAACTGAAGCAAATTTTTTTATTATTATTTGTCAATGGTTTAAATATAGTTCTGAATTAGTTCTATAATTTAATTTTTTTTCATATAGCCCTATAGGTGATTTGCTTTCAGTTGAGAATACAGCAATATAAATGCAATAGGCAGCAAAGTTTAAACCTTAGTAAATAATAGAAAAAGCCATCAGTTTTATCATAGATATTTATCATAGATATTGGATCTGTGAACCACACAACCCTGCTGTGATTTCCTAATAATTGTGTATTCTACTTTTTCATTTAGGAGCCCTTTCCATAAAAATTAATGATGCTGTACATTCCTGTATCAGTAGGAGTTTAAGTATCTTATAAAGGAAACAACATATAGACAGCGTAATTAGCTAGGAAATTATACTTTAAATGTTATCTCTCTACAGCAACCATTAGCATTCCAAATAATCTGGTAATTTCTCCTCTATTTATTTTAATGGAATTTGTAGTGCCTTCCACAATAATGTAAACATGCTTCATTCTTCCTGCATTGCTTAGTCTGCATTAAATATCTTATTCATGTGTATCTTATCTGAAAGGATATCCTGCTGTGTAGAATTAACTTCCTCATTGTAGAAAACAGCACCTGACTTCCAAATGGGATGGAGAGGCTAGCAGATGTTACTGTGTGTCCCTGCAGCCTTTTCTTTTCCAAGCTATACAAGCCCAGGCCCTTCAGCCTGTCTTCACAGGAGAGATGCTCCAGCTCTTCATCTTCATGGCCCTCCTCTGGACCCTCTCCAAAAGCTCCACATCTTTCCTGTGTTGCGGGCCTGAGACTTGTACACAGTACTCCAGCTGGGGCCTCACTAGGGCAGAGTAGAGGGGGACAGTCTGTACCTGTACACCTGTACAGAGTCATTGACCACAACCCCCTGGCTCTGACCAGCCAATTTCTTATCCATACCTCTCCAATTTAGAGATAAGGGTATGGTGGGGGATCATGTAAAAGGCCTTGCACAAGTCCAGATAGATGACATCAGTTGCCTTCTCTCTCTCCACTGATTGCTTTTAAAATGTATTATAAAATGCTGTAAGTAAAAGAGGTCTTTGTTTTGTTTTCATGCATAACAATGGGATTTTTCCAATATCTGTTAACTGCTATTACAGTCAACACAGTTTGAGCATGGCTGAATGCAGAAGTAAACATAAAGTAATCCGTGCACAATAATCTTTTATTTATTCCCCTCTTTTCACTTAGAATCATAGAGTGCTTTGGATTGGACCTTTTATTGACACCTTTCTCTTTCTTTGGGAATACTCGTCATGTTTCACAGTCTAAAGGACAAAATGAATTGATATTTGTGATTTGTCCTGTTTAAAAAGCTAAGCATTCTCTGGGAATACAATTTCTTCCTGGCCAGCCCAGCTATGTTTTTTGTGTTTTCATAACATTTAAGATACGCATTTTCAAATCAGAAGTTTCTATTTAATGCTGGAAAAGTACAAGCTCCATACTCTGAGTCTGTATACACAGGCATCATAAATGGAGCATTATCATTTTACTGTTTCAGCTCCATCCCATATAGAGTCATAGAATATCCTGAAATGGAATGGACCCACAAAGATCACTGAGTCCAATTTCCTGATATAATGGAAAATACAGAGATTTCTACTTTGGGTTGCCATTTCCCCACAGTCCCAGTAACAACCAACTATTAGTTTGAACTTGTTAAAACATGGAAGAGGGAAGCACACAACTGCAAGAGATGCCTATAGCCTCACACAAATGAAATTGACAAGTGTGTGGTGGTATTTTGATAGTTACCTTTTGCAAGACTTCAATTCCCTTTAAGAGATGAAGGACAAAGCCTCCTGCTTGCAGATGCTCATCTTTTGTGACATTTAGTCATCAGAAGTTACAGTCTTTCTTAGCTGCAGCAGAAGGGGCAGCCCCTTTTCCCCCAGCACCTCTGCCAAGATGTAGCACATATTGAATGTTGCCAGCTCTTGACATCTCTCCTTGAGTTTGAAGCATGTTTGGTTGGATCTGGAGCCAGCTTTGCAACGGCCTTTTAAAAAATCTATGTCCCTCAAGGCTGGGTGAGCCCCTTCTGCTCACTCACATCCAAGATAAACCAAACAGCCAGGGCTGCTGCAAGAAAGCATCAGAGATCCCCACATCGGAGTATTCTACACTTCTTCAATAAACACAACACTGTAGGACATCAGCAGATATGGGCAGCTTCTCTTCTTCCTTTAGGGAATTAGGTAGGTCTTCAGCTCTCCCTTTAACATCCAGCCCAAAACACAGAGGCCCAAAACAGGAGTTTCTATACAGTTACGTCCTAGCCTGGAATAAAAGGCAGGACCCTACAGGGCTGCTTCATTCTTCTGAAACCTTGTAGACCATGTTCCAAGAAACTGGACCAAGGTATAGCCTTAGAGCTCACATAAAAGGTCAGTGCTGGTTAACTGGAAGGTTAAGGGGACAGATTTAAATGCAGAAGAGTTTAATTTGCTCAAACTAGGGGACAAGCCTAACTCACACACAGAGCACAGTTTACCAGAGATCTAAAAAAAAATAGAAACAATGAAGTGAGATACCCACTGCAAGACTCCCTCATGTTATGCTGTAACATATTTTCTTGGTTTTATCAGTCCAAAATGGGGTTCCCACTTGGAGAACAGATTCCCTTTCAGTGGCCACCGAGGCCCTACAAAGAGCCCCAGGCTGACAGATGGCACTCTTGGAAAGCAAGGATTTTCACTTCAAGGATGTCAGAACAAATCATGGCAAACCCAGCAGGTGACAGGGCAGTCCTGGCAGTGAAAGACAGATGTGTCTCACAGACACATAATGTTTGAGAGAGTAAAGTTACCAAAAAGACAACAGAGCACAGTATAATCTTTCTGTATTAAAAAAAAATGTCCAGCCTCAGAGCTCCTGGGACCTGATTTATGGCTTTGAGCCTTTGGATTGCTGAAGCATACAAGCGTCAAGTGATTCACTGTTGTACTATTCACCACACATCAAGTGAAGCTGTTGCATAAATAGTCACATAACTCAGTCTAGAGGACAACTGAAGTCCCAAAACATCCATTGCAGGAGATGGATACACAACCATAAAACATTCCCCAAAAGATATGAAAGTAGTGTAGAAGCAGAATTCTTAACATACATATATGGCTATATAGAATATTTTCAACTTACTCTTTCAAATAAATATATTTAATTCTTCTATTTAAGAATTATTTTCTTTTTAAAAAGTACTTAGTTCTAGATATTTTAATAAACAATTGATTTTCTTTATAGGAGTCTTTATCTTAATATGAAACTGTCAGATTTAAATAGTGATCAACTAGAGATCCTATTAATAAATATTGTGATTATTTGCAGCATTCCTTGTTAATGCCAAGGGACTCAGTGGAACTTAACAGGTGTTAAAAGTAGGTGTGAGAAATAAAATGAAATTACCAAATAAGCATTTAGTGAGGCCTTACACATTAAGTATAAGAAGTATTGTTTTGTTTCTGCATCTCATTTGGGAGGGAGGGAAGGCATTTTATTCCACTTCTCAGTCTTCACAAATTTTCTTTTGACACAATGTCCATTTTTACACCAGAGTAGGTACCCAACAGGGGTATTAGTCATCCATCTGAAATCACTTCACAATTTGTCCTTATCCCTTTCCCATCAGTTTCTGTTGTCTACACAGGCTCTTCCTACACAAATGGCTTACAGAGTTTTCTTGTTCTTGTTTTACCCAAAGGTGATCTGCAGTTTCTGACAGAGTGTTGGAGGAAGGCAAGCTAGTACACACACAAGCCCCAGCTCAAAAATAATCTGAGTATGGTTTTAAAGCTGCTAGCCTGAGAGGAGACACAAAAGCACTTTATGATTTCTCCAGTGGAAAAACTAGCTCAACACCTATGCAGTTTCTGCACTTCCAGTTTTGCTGATTCAACTGTCTGCAAAGGCAGACTCCAATCAGATCAATGAGCAGGAAGCAAGACTAGGAAAAGTCTGTGCTTGTGTACTTTAAATTACTTGAAGGCTTCAGGAAGAAAGTTGGATGCAAAGTGAGAACCTCATCTTGAAAATTCAGTTCTTAATGCACAATATAATGATCTCCAGTCCTTAAATTCATTATTTAATCAAGGACAACGTGTCAGATGTGTCATTTCATAAAAGAAATTCAAGCAGACAACAGAGACAACAGAAACCTGTTAAAGCAATATCCACTTAGCACAAGATAGACAAGGCCATCTGAAAAACGATAAATAAGAAATATTTTAAGTTGTTAGAATGGCAATAAGCTGACTACTGCACACAGTAAAAGTAGCCATTTAATATTAGTGAAGAAATGGATAGAGAGAAAATCTGCCTGAAGAGAGAGAGATGAGCAAAGCTAATTAGTCAGGAACTCTACAGGCATATCAGAGAGCTTCTACTAAATTTATCTTCATGACAACTTTGTGAAGTAATACTTTCATTTCACAGATGAATGACCAAATCTCAGAGGAAGTACATGCCTGAACCAGCTGCTAAACTCATATCTCACCGTCCTTCCAAACTAAATTGCAAAATACCTTTTGAAATTATTTCAGAAAGTAGATAGTATGAAAGAGAAAGAGTAGATAGCATGAAAGGAGGCAAGAGACACAATACTGAGAGTTCCTCATCAGAGTCCCAGTTATCACTGATCTTCCCATATATTTAAAACTTTACTCTTTGACACGTTGGCGATAGCATTCTTACCTATTCTAAAGAGGGGTACATGTCTATAGTGAGTACCCAGATGCAGTCCCTTTTATTCAGGGAGCACAGAGTCTGTGCAGACTCATTGCTGTGTTGAAGTCACACCTAGCTTCTCTCTGTTCTCTTTGCAACTACTGCAAAACCCAGAAAGTGACTCCTACAGTACACCAGCTTTCTAGCAGACCCTTTAAAACTGGGGAACTGTCTATATAAGCAAGTAGCGCAACATAACAAAAGCAGAGCTGTAGGTGGAAACAGGTAGTGCTGAGAAGCCAACATCCACTCTTTATGTATCTCAGTGACTTTAAGTTGGACTGTACCTCTAAGCAACAGAACAGTTATTCGCAGCCACACTTTATATTCACTCCTGAAACACTTTCTAGATTAGCTCCTTTCAAATGCAATCCAGCAGTTGCTTTGAGTACACTCCACTACGCATATCATAACCCTGACATAGTAAAGGAAACCATCTTGCTGTTTCCTTAAAAGCAGGCTCATGCTACAAAAGCAAGCTAATCTTCCAAAAGCCGTAGTACTGAGCCTCTTTCTGTCTCCAGTTCATTGCTGTGTCCCACACAAAATCCTAAGTTCCCGATCTTGTGCAACTTCATATCTGGCTGAGCAATGCAAACATGCAGCTGAGAGATGGGAATTTGGGCTTTCTGATCATCAGGCTGTTATTGATCCTCTCTGGCCGCAAGACAAATTCAGATCAGGAAGACATGTTTACCTACAAATACATGATGATGCAGATTGGCTAGAATACACTATCAGACTTGGGTTTGCATGGCATGCAAATTATTCCTTAGGGAAATAAGAGACTTGCTTACAAGAAAAGAAACTTGCCCAGAAAGAAGATGGAACGAAGTATCCCAATCTCAGAACAGACACCTCTGTGGCCTTCCACATTTATAAAACACATTCAGTCTATTCTGACTGCAGCCACATACCATTGTTATCTAAGTGAAGTGGCTGCTGCAAAGACTGCTTTTGTGCCACAGTTCGAAGGTAAAATTGGCTAAGTATTCATTAAAGCTTCCAGGAATGCACTGAGTTACCTTAGCAATTTCCTTTTCACTCATGCAGACAGTATCCTATGTAATGCCTCTAAGGACAAATCACAGCTGTCATTTCAAAGTTAACATCTTCGACTATTAAATCTCTAATTCAGTTTATTATTTTAAAGACTTACCTTCTAGTCATTTAGACAGGCCTTGCAGAGCACTGGGAGCCATTCCAAATTACAAATGAAATTAGAATCTAAGTCTGTAGGAGAAATCTCAGCGCACTTCCCGATCAGCAGGCATCCTGCGTTCCAGTTTGCTCCCTCAATCCAAAAGACCTAGGAAAGGAAAGGACCTGAGTATACTCTGTGATGCTTACTGTCTCTCTCTAATCCAAAAATGTCTGACTTCCAATAAGTTGTGGATTCAACAATAAATGCTCTTGACCAAAAATAGTTCAGTGTTCAATTACTGAGTGCTTTCTTCCCACAGTGAGGATTCTGTTTTGCTGAATGCTCTGAACAAGAAGATGAGCAGGAAAGTGACAAAGTTTCCAGGTGATACAAAGGTATTCAGAGTAGTCAAAAAACAACTGCAAGAAGTTGTGAAGGACCTCTTTCTACTGGATTTCTAGGATATAAAAGGGCAGACAGACTTCAGTGGTGGTAAGAGCACTGCACATGAGAAAAATAATTCTTGATAGGTAAAGATGACTTCTGAATTAGTACTATGACTTAGGAGTAGAAGTTCTGGAGTAAATTGAAAACCATAGCTCCCCACTCAGCAGTGAGCAATAATACTTTAGGAACTATTAGAAAAGAGAACAGAAAACTTATTTATGCCACTAAGAAAAGAAATGTATCCACTTCCCAGAAACCAGTCATGGTTGCCATTAATAAGCAAATAGTCAATAATAGAAATAGAGAGAAAGGTTGAAGAGTGCTATGAATAGGACAACTCTCATACAAAAAGAGATGAGGACTCCTCAGTTTTGAAAAAAGATGATTAAGGATCATATGAAATACTTCTGTAAAATTTCTGCTGACCTGTAAGTACTTCCAGCCCCTGACGGGTAGACTGTGCTGTAACCATAAAACCCTTCAGAGCTAATTAAACATGACTACGCAACAGGATTATGAAGCATAATTATTAGTATTATAGAAAAAAAAATCACTAAACTAAAATTAGGGATGCTCCAAAAAAATAAGTGTTAATCCAACAGAGAGAACAGACTTCCTAGTTTTTCTCTCCACTACACATTTATATGAAGAACATAAACTGTCTCAAAGTCAGATAAACAGGTCCTTTGAAACTGTTTCCCAAAACACAGTTGTCTTGGTTGACATCTCCTGTTATAGGATTGGCTTCATGTGGACCTAACTATTTCATTTTAACACCCACAAATGTCCTTAATAATTATTAATTCTTAAAATCCTACCTGGTGGGGATCCATACCTCAGGAAAATAACATCACCACAATCACAAAGATGAGTTTGGATTCAAACACTAAATAAAGGAGAGTTTTAAGGGTTGTTAAGGAAAGTTAGTTCGAAGGAAAAATGGATGTTAAGTTTGCTGAAAATGAGAGGATTCAAAGCCTAATGTTAAAATAAATGTTAAAGGTTTTGTATGTGACTTCAAGAGACAACTGAATCACAGAATCACAGACTAGCCTTGTCCTACCATGTAAAGTCAGACCATATTTCTCCATTATTCATCTCCATATTTTTATAAGCTCCCTTCAAGTACTGGAAGGCCACAGTGAGGTCTCCCTTGAGCCTTCTCTTCTCCAGGCTGAACAAGCCCAACTCCCACAACCTTTCTTCATAAGAAAGGTGCTCCAGCCCTCTGAGCATTTTGGTGGCCCTCATCTGGATCTGCGCCAACTCCAGACGGGCCCTCACAAGGGGTGTATGTCTAGCTACGCTCTATTGTACTTGAAGCCATTCACGGTAGTTATTTCCACATATTGCTTGTGCAGTTCCAACTATCGTGATGTTCATTTCTTCCTAAAAAGAAATATTTTCAAGTTTTCAGTTTATTCACGATGTAGAAACAGGCCTTTGTCACAAAGTATGGAATTGCAGACATAAGAGGAAACTGGATGCCACGGAATGCTATCAGAGTAACACATCCTTTTTCTGTCTACAAGAGAAGCTAAAAATATATTTCTGTCACACTACTGAACTGAGCTTTTCCTACAGACGGCAGCTCCTTTCAGAGCAGACCTCATAAAGACCTCATAATTATTTTGTGTAAAATTGAAGAACATTAAATTTGAAGACCAAAAGCATAAACTTCAGAGTTTATGGAGGAACATGAACTAGTTAAAATAGTTTTTGGCCAAACATTAATTGACCTTTCCTAGGTACAACATTGAAGTCGGCAAGGCATTTCCTTGTCTGGTAACCTTTAGATTTAAATGGAAGAGGAAAATGTCTCTGAAGGACATTCAAGATGATCAGATTTGTTTCAGGACAGGCTTTTAATTTCTATATGGAAAGTATGCAAGGAGAAGCAGTACAGTGAAGAGTATCTGGAATGATCCTGGGGAGGAAATCCTTCATAGGGGATCTTGCATCCTAGGAGAAGCAGGAAGTGTCAGGAAGAGGCATGGGTGCATCTCCGCCACCAGAGGAAGAGATTCTGACAGTTGACATGTAGCTTTCTAGCCAAAATCACCTTGAAAATTTGAAAATTAAAATTCAGTTTTGATTTTGAGGTTGGAATTTTCTTCTTGTTCTCCACTCTACCAAGGGCTGGATGAAGAACTCTGGCATCTTAGGCACTCAGCTAGTGTGCTAGATTATATTTGCACTTGGCAAATATTAAATAGTGTTAATCTTCCCAGAAATCATCAAACACTGAGTAATAAATTACAATTACAAATTATTATTACTGCATTTGTTTTTCTTTCTTTATCACATCCAATCATCCACCTCCATAGCCAATTCTTTTCAAGCATTATGTTTCTAATACCAGTGTCTTACTTACACATTGTCTGGAAAACTCTCATACTGATAAGAGATTTACAAAGAGCTTGCTACTAGAACTGAGGTAATAGATAAATGGTAAGTACTCTGAGGAGAGGCATGCAAGACAACGTAAGTTAATGTACTTTCGGGAATCAGGGTCTTCATAAGGAAATTCTTGCCAAACAAAACACAATTTACGTAAGTTTTAAGATGTAGTGAAAGTATTGAAGCTCACCATGATGGTGTCAATATGTGGTGGTGAGAAGGTTATTATAAATATTTTTAGTACTCAAAGAACATAGTAATTTAAACATAAAAAACACTGGTGCTTGTGTTTTTTATAAAAGAGCCAGATTGTTACACATGGAACATGCATATGGAACTGTGCAGTATTTCTGTTTCTTTATAACTTATAAACTATTTGATAGCTTTTTGCATAAAAGTAGTTCACTTTTTTAATAACCCTGTTAAAATTCATTCTTTTGAAAAAACAGTGGTGTAACGAGAATTGCCTGTGTAGTTTGGAATGGAACAGAATTAGAAGCCCCGGGTTCAGTGGTCCAGAAATGGCAGAACAGTGATTCAATGTGATGTTAAAGTCATAAAGAAATAAAATCCAATGCTGAGAATTTAACCATAAAATATTAACAAATTCAGGGTGGACATTGTTGTGACAGGCCCAGTAACACAGAATTTAAAAACATATAATAATTTAATTGGCTTTAGTTTGAAAGTAATCCACCAGAATAGAATCTTAACAGGTTGCATAAAATTTTTATAATTCATACAATATTGCCGTAGTTTATCACCACCATCAGCTATTTCTGCCAGTGATGAACAAGAGCCTGCACATCACACTCACAAAGATCTGCACAGCCATCCAGAATGTGGCTTGTCTTTCATGTTGCTGTTGCCAAGGCTGAAACACACCATCCACCTCCTCATCACCTCACTGTTTTCACATTCACTGTTTGGTCTCCATAAATGTTCAACAAGTGCCAATCAATGTCAATAGATGACATTTTTTCCACATGGAAAAATTCAGTGACACACCTTTGCTTCAAATGAACTTCCATGTCAGATGCCATTTAGACAGACTGCCCTTCTGCTGCCATCTGTCACACAAGAACAGAACAGGATACTGGCAGAAAGATTTAACCTCTACTGACACACCACGACGTAGGGGAACTGTCAGGTCAGGACTTGGACTGATGATTGAGCACCCGGTGAAGAAGTGTGACTAGCCCAGGGAGCACAGGCACATTGTTTGCACCTGTGCTCTCCAAGTGCCCAGAAGAGGTGGACCCAGGGTGGAGACACTCTGGGCTCGTATAAGGGCAGCCACTGAAGGGAGAGCAGCTTTTGGGCCTGGGCTGCTTCCTTAGGAGTGCTGTATGTCCAGATAGCCCCTTCACCAGCGGGGTGAGTTCAGCTCTTCTTTCTGTGTGTGACTACTGGCCTACCTGTGAATACTTTACCTGGTATTGCCAAGAACCTGTCAGAAGCAATTTTGCTTCTTCGTGAGCAGAACACACCAACCAATTTCATTGGCCAACATAATAAAACAGGAGGCTTTACTTAGGGCAGCCCCAGTACTGTGTCTCGCTTCCCCTAAGTGCGGTCTCTGTTTTAATCTTCTGATGATTCTAGACCTCTCTTATCAGCATGCCTATCTAACTTAAGCTGTGGGATGGCTACCTCATCTCCAAATAAAAGAAAGGGAGTGCTAAGCTGGTTAGAAGACACAAGAGAATGAAAAATACATTGAGACAGTGTTGTTCTATAATAAATTAATTCAGAATTGTACTGTCAACAATGTTTCCAACATAATGAATTATGCTTCAATATACATACAAATAAATTATCCAAAGCACTTGAAAATAAGTATCTGAAATTGTATATCATGGAAACAGAGTGAACAAGACAACTCAGTAAAACTGAGTAATAAAGTTGAATTTTTTTGCTTTGCCCATAATACATCGCTTTGGTTGAATATGAAATTTTGTTAGACTGAAATTTCAGAAGCATCAAGAGTTAGATTAAAAAAATATATAGCCCTAAATCTGTCAGCATAAGCCAGATACAATAAGTCTGATTTCCTAATGGAACTTCAGTGAACAGCTGTGTAATGTAAACAAGATTAACAATCTATTTCATAGAGAAACCATTAAGATCTCAATCTTGTAAAGATTTCTATTGACAAATTCATTGGAGATTTAACTATACTTGACTCCAGACCTCTCCTTTAGCTCTCTTTCCTGACCAAATGAGAAGCCTCATGTAATGGCTATTCTGACAACAGCTGCAGTGATTTTTTTCATCTTTAATGTTCTTAGCTCTCTACATCTCTTCACTGACATGCACTTCTTTTTTTGCTGCCTCTGCTGTCTGTGGTTTCAGTGGAGGTGGATTTCACCACCTGTTCTTCATTGCATTTAGCACCAAAAGTAGATTACTGCCCATGGAGCCAATTCTCAGAACTTTTACTGTCCTTTAGGGGAACGTTCTACAAAGATTCATTTATTGCCTCTCATGTCTCTCTATAAAGTTGTTCTTCCACAAAGATGTCTCTTCACATAATGTTGCCAAAAACTTGTAAAGCAGTCAACAGTGTGTATTATTACTATTGTTGCTTTGAGCAATTAGTAGTATTTCCTGGTTGGTTTATTACGTCCTCCCTCTATCCATCCTCTCATTCTTTTAAATGTAACTGCTGAGTCTTGGCCTAACCTTGTAAATGTTTCAGGTCGGGCTTGTATTCTTGTCCTGTATTGCACATTACATGCATGAAGAACAGCTTCCTGACTAGATGTAGCCTGTTCTTCTGGGCTCACTGATAGTATGATCAAGTCTAAGCTTGCCCTATATATTTTGAAATTCTAGCCAACTTGTATGCTATTTTCCTTGGGTAATAAAGGAAGGAAATACATGAGTTTTTGGAGTCAGAGCCAAAGAGAAGAAAGGTGAGAATGAAGCTGCCAGAACAGCATGGACTTATGTTTGGTTTTGAAAAAATAAGTGCCAAGAAAGAAAGTGATTTGTGACTGGATGCAGGGGGTACTTAATACTCCCAGATTTCTCTTAGATAAAGCTGATGCTTCGGCATGAATCAAATTCCTAGGAAGCAAAGCCAGACCCAAGGGGTGTTATGGCCTGGCACTATATGAACACTAAAAGCATGCAAAGAAACATGATACTCTAAAAAAATAACCTGCAGTGTTTGTGTCGTATAAAAAGGAAAACTGTGGCCAACCTGAGGGAGCATAGGTTAAGTTATTACCTGAGGCGAAACTGAACCTAAATACCTGTAGAGCAACAGATACCTTGGTTTATATAGCATCGCCTATGAGCTTAATATTTCATATGGAAGTATGTACAGTATTCCAGTAGGGTGCCTCGTGCCTGTCCTGCCAGAAGGAAATACGCTGTATAGATTCCCCTCACTCAGGAGGACACTGTCCTGCCACTCAGTTTAATGGAATTATGATGGCCACTAACTAGGTGGGCTATCTGCAAATGTCTTATCATCCACCCTAATTGAACTGCAGCCAACTCAGCACAGAACCCCCATCTTCCTAATGAGACTGGAGTTAATTTTGGAGAATAAAGAAGGTAGCAGGAAGTAAGCACGTCTCAACACTAATGTATACTTTAAAGCCAGTGACTTTCAAAGAAAGAGTTGGGACCAAAGTCCATTTATTCCAGTTAATGTTGTCAAACTCTAAAAGGCTATGGACTCAAAAATTATCTGAAACATACTGAATAGAAACCAAGAAAGAACACTTAAATGCTGTCACTCATAGAACTCCCAAACTGTTACATATTTGGATATAACAATCACTTTTCAGGTCACTGCTGTTGAACAAGATAAAAGATACCTTTCCAATTGACAACATTACCAAAAATTTTCAATCTTAGAACAAAGAAATGATGCTCAGGTTTTATAGTATTTGTCTTCTGTTGTAGCAAATGCCAGAGAAAAGCATTTTAATTACACCTGAGGAAATTGCTTGACTATGGCCTATTCTTATTGTACTACAGATCACATGTAAGATAAACAGTTATTCATCTACTGCTTAAGACAGAAATCACTTTCTGCAGATGCACCCTTTTAGTTTACTGGCATTAGATGGTTTGCCCTATATGTTTCTATTTCTCTTTGTTGTTGTAAGTTTTTAAACTTCTGGTAATTGCTTTAAAAGAACAAAGCTCTTTGTTTAAGAGTAGCTCAGGGAGATCGTAATTGCTATAAGGTACAAGTCTGTTTCCAAGTATTTCTGAAATGCTTCTCTTCTGCACTAAATAATTAATGTTTAATGTTTGGCCAAACTGTAGAAATTTCCTGTGGAACATGGATGATGACTTCAGGAAGGGAACGAAGACCTGTCAATTCAATTTTCAGATGATTTGCTTTAGAAAACCACATATATTAAAGAATGCTTTTTTTTTTTTTTAAGAAAAAATAATAATTTCAGGAGTACAGGAACATATTCTCAGTGAAAAATATTAAGTAATTAATTTCACATCTTTGAAAATTATAGATTTATGGGCTGTGAATCTAAGAAAGCAGTAATCATGCTTTTCTCCATAAATATTGTCATTCACATAAGGAAAAAAAGAAAAGAAAAAGAGCTGCTTTTAATTTAATCTAGTACATCACATTTCCCTCCTCGTGCACCCAGCTCTTCATGGATTTTATCTGACAAACTTAGTACTCTTATCTTCAGCCATAGACAGGAGTGATGTTATCTGGTGGTATCTAGGAGCAGAACTGTAACCCAGCTGTGCAGGAGGGAAGTGTGTCAAGGCTACTATTCACCAGCAAAATCCAGCTGCATCAGCTCAAAAGCACCTGCCCCTTGCTCTGATGTTCTGCCTCCAGATGTCCTGTTTTCACTGAAGAGAGCAGAATGTCCCTGGAGAGCTGACTACTACTTTTTCATTGTGTTAAATCTCAATAGCGTTCTGGGAAGAAACCAATTCAGTTTCTGATGAAAACAAGCATGTGATTCCTTCTAGCCAATGATACGCACTGATGTGGATGCAGCTAATCAGAGAATGTGTTAAAAATTACAAAAGCTCATCATTACTATTTCTGAAGCTGTTTTTGCTTCTACTGTGACATGGGAAGACCACTACACTACCCACCCAAGATCTCTCACTTACATTCACCAGGTAGTAAGAACTGAGGACAGATTCAGACTTATATTTATCTATCGCACCACAGTCTCGTAACTGCTCAAGAAAACCTTGGATGGGAGGGATATAACACAGACTTCTAAATGGCTGGGAGAGAAAGATTACAAGGAAAGTCGGTGGAAGAGATTATGTCAGATAGGATTGTATTAAAATGTTCATATTTAACAGCAATATTTCAGATCTGTTTCACACCACCTGGCTTTCAAGTCAAATACATTTCTCATATTCCAGTTATAACTCCTTATAACACATTTTTATTGATGATCTGAATGAGGGGATTGAGTGCACCCTCTATAAGTTTGCAGATGACACCTAGTTGGTATGAAGTTTTGATCTGCTTTGGGGTAGGAAGGCCATTCAGGGGGATCTGGACAGGCTGGATTGCTGAGTTGAGGCCAATGGGATGAAGTCCAACAAGACCAAGTGCTGGGTCCTGCACTTTGGCCACAACAACCAGGCAATGCTACAGGTTTGGGGCAGAGTGACTGGAAGACTGTGTAGAGGAAATGGACCTGGGGGCGTTGGTCAATGCTCAGCTGAACATGAGCCAGCAGTGTGCCCAGTGGCCAAAAAGGCCAATGACATCCTGGCTTGTATCAGAAATAGTATAGTCAGCAGGACCAGGGAGGTGATCATCCTCCTGTACTGAGCTCTGGTAAGGGTATATCTTGAGTGCTGTGTTGGAGAACAGTTTTGGAGAAAGACATTGAAATCCTGGAGCATTTCCAGAGAAGGGTAACTAAGCTGGTGAAAGTTCCAGAGCACAAGTCTTATGGAAAGTGACTGAGGGAGCTGGGATTGTTCAGTTTGAAGAAGAAGCTCAGGGAAGACCTTACTGCTCTCTACAACAACCTGAAAGGAGGTTGTGGCAAGGTCGAGGGCCAACCTCTTTTCCCAGATAACTAGCAATAGGACAAGAGCGACTAGCCTAAAGTTGCACCAGGGGAGGTTTGGGTTGGATAATAGGAAAAATTTCTTTTCTGAAAGAGTACTTAGGCACTGGAACGGGCTGCCCAGAGAGGTGGTTGAGTCTCTGTCCCTATAGGTTTTCAAGAAACATTTAAATGTGGTACTATAAAACATGGTTTAGTGGCCAGCATTGGTGGTAGGTGGATCATTGGACTAGATGGTCTTTACCAACCTTAATGATTCTATATTTATATATAAATATCTATAAAGAAATAGACAGGATATTTAGCACTGCTGTTTTAATGATACTCAAAAACACTGGACTTTACATACCTTTCCCTTTTGTGATCATTATTACATTCTCTAATTATTGCTTTGCTTTCTTCAGATGAGACAGGTTCTCTGTATAGATCCCATGTCTGCATGGTCTCAGTGCAGTCCGAGAGAAGAGCATGAGTATCCAAAATCAGAGCCCAAGTCTAGTTCTCAAACTGAATTCTGGGGATACAGTAAATTTCAGCCTTTCTGAAATTTGATTTCCTCGCACTGAAGCATGCTGTGTATAACCGCCAAGCCACAGGCTAGATCCAAAACAAATACTTTTAAAAAAATAGTGAATAAAATAAGTACCTTCTAAATTTAGATTTAAAAGTCCCCAATGTTGGCACATTCCTTAGTTCTACTGGCAATGAAGTTTAAAAGCAAGCAATGGTTCCTTAATCTAAGTACCAGTTAATAGTACAGTGTGTACAGATCTCTACTAGATATGCATTGAAGTACGTGCACTCACGGAAGGGATGAGGAGCAAACCAATGAGTCTTTTGAGTTTGCTGAGATGACCAAACCCCTGAGAGGTGCGTAAGGAGTCAATCATCATGATTTTAGAATCAGTTTCACACAGTCAGGAGCAGGATGTGTCCTGCAACACATTCAAGGAATTCCTCTGACATCCAGTGTGAGCTGACACACCTGTGTCTAACACTTCATGGGTACTTGGTTTCAATAACAGCTAAGGGTCCTAAATGTTTCTGAGGATGAAGCATCTCAGATAGGTCACTCAAATTTTGTCACATTAAACTACTGAATGCTTCTGGAAAGTTGGCCTTGCTGCTGGAAACTGGAGTTCTCAATAGCATGCAAGCTAAAATAAATACTGAGAAACTAAAATATAAAATCATTATAAAACAAGCCCACCTAAAAGTTCAAGCACAAAGTAAAAGCCTAATTAAATATGGTAAAAGCTATTTTTACATGAAATCTTAAAATCAGAAGACTGAGCCAGCAACTGCAGGAAAGTAGAAGCCAAACCACAATCTTGCTAGAAGACACCCTAGTATATAATGCCACACACTTTTTCCAACCTTGAACATAAGAAATTTGGACTGAACTTGTGCAGTTTGGTACCTAGGTATTGAACAAAATTGTTTTACCACATTGCTTAAGCTCTCTGCCAACAAGCCACATAGCACGAGAATGAAGGAAATTCACAACAATTAGGTACAAAGCATATTATATATGACACAACTGTCATGTTAACTTCTTAAAGAAAAAAAAGAAAAAAGAAAAAAACCTCCATTATTTACATATGCCTTTCATTAGCAGCCAAGTAACTTACTGTAGTAACTAACTGTACTGATTTCTTTATAAAGCGCTAGCACCTACGTAACTGTTGGCCAGCAGCAACTAAACAATAGATTCCCTCTTGAAGTGACACATTGTATAAGTACAAGATTGATATAAATGATTCCTTTTTCTCTAATCCTGAGTGACAGAACAGTTATGCCCTTATAATCAAAACATCCAGACTGCTATGAATTAGCATTACTCATCTGTCTGATCCAAATCTCATCCAGTCGGGATTCAAAGGAAGAAAAAGAAAGCAACGCATGTTTCCAATAAAATAATAGAACCTGTTATTGAGGGAAAATAATAATAATAATTTTTAAGTTCCTTTTGCCCTTTTTTTTTTTTTTTTTAATAATGTGAACAGAGATGTTAACACAGAGGATATTATTGGAAGGAAAATCCTTTGTCCATTTTATGAAGTTTTTTAACTGTCAACTGAAACTATTAATAAACTTATCCTTCCTGCTCTTTAGACTTCTACCACAACTGCTATTTGGATTTATTCATGACTTCCTTTTACTAGAGACATGCCAGATCTGCTGTATTGTCCACTTGGAAAAAATCCCACTATTCACAGCCACTGAATAAATACTCAGATAATAATTATTTGCATCACAGCCGTCCAGACATTTTCCACTCATGAAAACCTTAGAACAATGCATTATTTTTAACAGTTTAAAAGAAAAGAAAAATTCTTATGACAGTAATTCCTCAAACATGAAGTATTTTGTCTCATTTGTATAAATGACCTCTTTTCAAATCTTATTTTGTATAAAAGCTTGTGGTTCCAAAGCTGTCTGGTGTCTCAGAGTACGGAATTAGTTTTGAGAGAATCAGGGCTATTTTTCCTATGTAAGTACTGTTCTAGATACTGCTGGGTAGTGGCATAAGTAAGACCAGGAAAAAAAAAATCAAGCTAAAAGAGGAAATGGTCCTTCTCAGCATTAAAAAATGAAGAACAAAAAATGTACAGTGAATAAATAGTGTGCCTAGAAAATTATTTATTCATATTATTTTCAATTTATCTACACAAACTGACAAAAGTGAGTGAAGCCTGAAGAAGAAAACCCAAGCATCTCTGTTATTAGTTGTTATTAGGCAAATTTTGGGCAGATCTGTTTAATTGTATTGTCGTTCCCACCAATGCTTATCTTTTTCAGGGTAAAGCTTGCTGAGCTAATGGCTTAGAGGTGAGTAAGAACCAACCTCTTAGGATTCCTATTGTGGTACTGACCCACCCTGGTGGTTTATTAAATAAAAATAAATGGGGGAGGAATATACAGTATGTGTATTTTTGTATAGTGTTTTGTACTGTATCATATAGAGCATTACATTAAAGGATATATAATGTTTCAAGCCTACAGGAAATGGTCTCTCTACTGTCATAGAAAGAAATGGCTTGCCTTGAGTTCCGTGGTGGATACGTATGGTAGGGGAGGAGGCATTTGATTACTGCTGGAATCATTTCTAAGCCATAGGGAAACAAAATGAGTAGGATCCAGCAAGCAACCAAGAATCTACCATATGCTGTGTGAGAATTTGCCTATATTTTGACAATTACCCAGAGCACAGAAATTCTCCCTGACAGGTTCTCAAGCCTGGGCCAGTAATTCCTTATACACTCACAAGAAAAAAAATGTTTCTTCATGTACGTAGCCGGGAGATAAGCACTTTGCTGGGTCAGTCAAGCTTTTTGATAGTAGCAGAAGATACTTCAATCTGAAGAGTTCGTCATCTTTAAGTTCTCTCACTGGCAGAAGGGAACTAAGGGAGACTTTCAACCATGGCTTTGAAAATTGATTATTAAATATTTCTCCAGGTGGCAAGTTAGACAGAGACGGGAAAGCACTTTACATCTATGTTGCATTACTATCAAAGGTTGAATTAAGGAGAAGAGATTGCTGCCTGCCTGAGAGGATAAGATATAGATGAACATGAATTTTGTTTTTTTACATTTATATGTGTTACTTTAAAGAAGACCCAGCAAACTAAAGCTAATGGAAAACAGAACGGGGAATTAGAAACCATATTCCAAATTTTCTTAAAAAATGTAAATTCCCATTAAAAAATGTAAATTCCCAACTCCATTACCTTCACCACCCCCTAAAATGGAATCAAAGAGCAAAAAGTCATCACACTACAATTTTGGCTAACTGAAGAAAACAAAGTTAAACCCAGTTTGATTTCATTATCCCTCCACTACCATATTCACACAAGCCAAACGCACATTGAGGGGACCAGAACTTTCACCTGCATCTTCCTGTCCCCACTGGCTACCCATTCCTTTCTGAACTACAACTTGGCTTCCCAGATGCTTGGCTTCCCAGTCCTGACAACATAATCAAGAAAAGAAAAAAAATAAAATAAAAAAGGAAAAAATAAAAAGGGAAAGGAAGAAAAAAAAGAGGAAATAGAAGGAAAATAAATATGACTGTCAGACCCATTACACACAGTCCTAGGACTTCCACCCACACCCAGAGAGATGGTGAAGCTCCTATTAGGACTGTCCTAATTCTACTTGGTGAAAATGAAAGGAGTACTGCAGTAGTCTTTGACGCCTCTTTCCTTGTTTGATTACACCATAGAGTATTTTCTTTTTCTGTTCCATAATATCCCTCTGGCTTCTTTCAATCTCTGCTTTTCACAAACATGGCCCTTAGGGGCCATGAAAAAGTTCAAAGTGGGTCACAGACTGCTGTGGGGTGAGAACAGACTGTATTAATTGTCTGCAATGGGGAAACTGAGTTGCTACCAGCAATTAAAGGAGGCTAATAGTTCTTTGGCTGATGTAAACACTTGCAGCCAGTAATTACAGCTCCTGCATATTCCCCAGACCTGAAGAAATTGAACTGCTGCCATTTTGTCTGAGAAGTGGTAACTGACAGCATAATTGACGTTTTTAGATGAAGAATGGGAATTCAAGCTGCAATGTAACAGTAACATTACTAATTGTAAATCAACATTGTAATCACATAGAAGTTTTCAAAAATAATCATATGCAGTCTTGGTTTAAATCCAGAGATCTCATACTCAAGAAATTTGCAGCAATACTGCCTGAAAATGACTTCTTTTCAAACAGTTGAGAGACACGGCTATACCATAGAACCTAGTGTACACACACACAAAAAAAACAGTGATCAGTGCAGGGCAGAAAGAGAAGAATAAGAATTTCAGAAAATAGCGTGTAGATTTAGACAAAATACAATAACTGAATGGAGGAAGATGGAAAAAATCCATCACAGAATCCACACTATCACAGAATCACAGAATTGTAAGGGTTGGAAAGGACCTCTAGAGATCAAGTCCAACCCCCCTGCAAAGTAGGCTCCTGCTGTAGCAGCTACACAGGTAAACCTTTCATTTCTATTTCCTTGTTCCCTCAATTCTCTTTCCAAGCTATTCCTAAATATTTGTAAATGTCTCTAAAAATCCATCAAAGAAATTAGTGTTTTGCCTTTTCCCATTACCCAAGCAATTCAGTAGCTCCTCACTACACAAACCTTTGTCAGTCACTGGGGCACCGGCTCCTGTTCTTGTGTCACACAAGAACAAGCAGCTCTGAAGTTTCTTTGATCCCTACCCTGAGGAAGGAAAGAAACTGTGTTGAGAAAACACAAGTGAAGAAAGTCGAGCTTTAAGAGCTCCAATGTGTTTGTATGCAGAAAGAGCATCATGTCCACAGTAGTCTGCAAAGGAGATGCATAAAGGAAACAGCTGAAGCAAACCCTACTGTGGTTACAAGGAAAATGGGAGGCATTCACTGCTTATAGTTCCCTCTCTCCAAACATGCCCATCTATATGTTTCACCTCCACAAAAGCCCAGTATCTTTCCTTTGTATAACCATCCCCACTCCCACAGGCAGGAACAGTCAGTGCTGAGAAGGTGAACAAAACAAGAAGTAGAAGAGGAAACAGGGTTTTACATTGCCATTCACAGCAGAGGACATTCCTATTTTTGTTTCTCACCTGTTCTTGTGTTCATGCAGGATTTGTCCCTGGACTCCCTCTGACCAGGACATTCTGACTGTACTGAAACTCAGAGTGGGAGGTGATGGTCACCTGCCTTTGGGAAGTGATCTTGCTTAAAAGGAAAAGTATCCAGCTCCTTCAACACAATAAAATATGAACTTATAATGAACATGTCCCTTCTGTGACAAGCCTTTTCCTGCCAGAGACCAGGGACCCTGCAGCAGGATATTAAGGAACAGAAAATTCCACTTCAGGTGACCCTAGAGGTTTTTGCAATAATACGTATAACATCTAATAAAACCAAGAAGAAAAGATACTTTATATTCATTCCGACTACAGTGAACATATTTCTTTATTTCCTATTCCTTCCACAAAAGTCATGTAATAGGGAATTTATTGAAATAGTAGATCAAGTTTGGTCAGATGGCGCGGCACTAATACAGCTGCAATATTAGCCATGAGGCTATTTTTAGTACACAATTTCCTTCACTTTAGTTTTGAATATCATGCATGTGAAATCTAAAAATTATATTCCACTGACTTTTCCACTGGAAGAGTCAAGCTTGTTTTGAGAGGCTTATATCTTATCCAAAGACATCCGACCTCCATGCAATTTGCACTAATTAATGCTGTTAATCACTATAAGTCTTGATTTCAGATAATATTGGCATGCATGTGTTAAACTGCACACCGTGACCACAAAAGATATGAAAAACTGTGTTAAAGAGATGTAGTTTTGCACTCACGGTTCTTTAATGTACAATGCACAGCCAAGTAGTGGTTTAGACATTCCAAAAGGTTACTAAATCGTATACTACCTATTCTAGGAAGAAACCTGATTTTCAATCCTGATTTAGACAGAGGTCTTTGACTACTATAGGAAATTTTCTACACTTATTTGGAAAAACACAGCATAGCCATATATCATGCACGTACAACAACTATCCTGGGAATGGAGGAAATTCAGCATATTCAGAAAAGTACCTTGATATTAACAGTTAATTAAGAAGCAAATGATTAATGAATATGTGGGATTGGTAACCATTCTTGTCTTTTAACCAATACCAATCACATTTTCCATTTTATGGTAACGGCAGCTCTGTTTTGCTCAGCATTCTTTAAGATCAAGTACTCTGATCTACTCCATTTTGTTGTGGGAGGAAGGGAATCTGGCTGGGAAACAGAGAAACTCACAGGACAAACAAATTCCAAGTTGTTTATTTATTATCCCTAGCATTTATGCTCATTTAAGCAAATGTTGGAACGATAAGTCTTCCCCCTTAATGGCAGCTGGGCCTAATGGAATCACCAAGAGAGCAAATTCTATGGCTTCCAAATTAGATAAGGTAATTCTGGTATCGGAATATGCATTATTTTCTAGGTAATCTGATAATACACATAAAAATAAACAGAGAAATTAAAAAGATTAAAAACATAGTACAACAGAATGGTCCAAACTTAACTCTCATACAAGAAACTGCAACTCATGGTGACTTCAGTATTGCAGTACTTGAAAGAGCTGCTGCGAAGAAGTTTCACAAAGTACCTGAAATCTGAGAGTCAGAAATTGATTAAGCATCAGTTGAAGGTTTCTTGTCACAAACAAGGAGAAACCTCACATAACAACGTTCAGTTTTCCCTAAAAACATTTGTGAAGTTCTAGTCTGAAAACAGAACATTGTCTGCTGTGTTTCTGTGAACAGTGTTTAAAAAGACACCTGGTGCAAGAAACAGAGGGGGCCCTGCCCAGGCAGTAATCCATGTTCATAAATCATGAGGGGCCCTTCATGAGGCTGTATCACTCAATGGTTCCCAAAGCTTTTCTATTCTGTACATTCAAACTATATACTTGATTATTATGTATTATCCTAAAATGTTTGAGCTCAGTCTAAATTTCATGTGTTTTTGTTTGTTTTTCCCTTGAAGAACATTGTACCACTTCTAAGAGCCATTGGACCTTGAAGAGGTTGAACTGCGTCACCCACTGAAATGTCCTGGTTCAAATAAGTTATTTCTTGTTCCATTTAGAATCAACACTCAGAAAAGCTCACTATCACTCCCTCCCAAGTCCCTTGCACTAATGCTTGCTAGCCTACCTAATAGGATGTTTAAATTGAATGTCAAGAGGAAGTTCTTCACAGATTGGGTAGGGAGGTGCTGGAACATGGAACAGGCTGCCCAGAGAGCCTGTGGATGCCCCATCCCTGGAAGCATTCAGGACCAGGTTGGATGAAGCCCTGGGCAACGTTGTCAAGTACCAGATCTGGAGGTTGGTGGCCCTGCCTGTGGCAGGGGGGTTGGAACTCAGTGATCCTTGGGGTCCCTTCCAACCCAAGCTATTCTGTGATTCTACGTTAAAGACTATTCCTAGGAGTTCCCTGCCAAATTTCTCATTAATTGACCCTTGAGAATCCTACATGAGGGAAAAGACAGTGGAAAAACAAAAAGAATTTGTATAGCAACCAAGAACTAAGATAAGGACATTATTACATCTAGAAGTCTCTAGATAAGCACCAGAGAAACGTCAAATGTTACAAAAAGAATAGATTTGCAGAGCAAGCAGAGCTCTTCTGAACAAACAATGACAAAAAAATAAGGGCTTTCTTGTAGTGAAATACCAAATCTGTTTACTAGTGTACTGTAAAGTGAAAAAGAAAAAATAGTTAAGTGAGACAAAAAGCTTGAAGACTATTGTACAGTTAGGAAGAATGAGACTTTTGAGCCATGTCAATTTTATTGAGCACCTAGGGAGGAGAAAATTTTGAGGTGATTATAACAGATGTGAGACTGCTAAGTGTGATGCACAATTCTGTAGGAACTACAGATCCATCATTCAAGACAAGATAATAATGGAGGCTAGAAAGCCCTTGCTGGAGAAATACTGGAGAAAATACAATTCACATTTAAGAAACCTAATTGGAACTTGCCAAACCCCAGAGTATAACTAGATGAGCAAGAAGTATTTTGAGGAGAAATAAAATAATCATGGACCAAGGACAGCAGACCACAGAGCCATAGCAAAATACAGAAGCAGAGGAAATTGTAAGATCTGTGGAGTATTTGATAAATAAAATCTAGGAAGAAGGAGCTCTGGAGGATTTTATATTCATGAAAGAGGTTTAGCAGGGACTTGACTTGGGACACAGCTATCGTACTTGAATAGTGCAATACTTCTCTTCAAAAACCTGCAGAAAGTGCAGGCTTAAAGTCTGGTGGGGGGGGCAAACGACATGCATTCTCTACCGTGAACATTACTTTACAGTACTTTGCATAGCTGATGATCAAATACTAATAAAGAAGAGTTTATTATTCACGAGCACAATGCAGTGACAGCTACATCTAGTGACTGGAATATTAGCTTGAATCAAAGTAACTCAGAAGCTGGCATGACTTATGTGGTACTTGAAGTTACAATAGTAAATTAGAAGAATCGTCTAGTTGAACATAGGCAAAACTCAAATGATATAGTGAAGAAATAGTTCTTACAAAGTTCTTTCTTTATTCCCAATATAGATTTAAAAAATCCCCCAAAATATAAGGTGTGCAATTGTTTCACAAAGTAGCTTTTCTGCTGCCGAAAATGCCAGACATTCAGTGGAAGATTAATCACCTCAAAAGTACGTATCTGAAAGGTAGGTATTTCTACATGTACTGTCTTGTCTTAAAGCAGATTCTTGAATTGGTTACACTAATTAAATTGGTTTCTTCCATTTCATCTTGAAAATCTAGAGGACATTTTCTGAGCTAGATACATGCAGCGCAACAGCAGAACTGAATCTCGTTTTAAGTGTCCTTTTCGTTTTGTATACAGAAACCTATGTAGGTAAAAACTTAGATCAGAGTGAGATATTATATGCACAAATGTGCTCAAAAACTGAAATTGTAAAACAATTTCTAATGTAATGCATCAGTGTAAGATCTTTGGTCCAAAAAGGACATAAATTCTATTTCTATATGCTGGAAAAATCTTTTATGGGTTCTGCTCTATTATTCTCACTGACAAGAGACAGAATTATTACAGAACACTGTTGCTGAATATTCAACATCCATATTCAGCTAAGCTGTTGGATGGAGAGTTAAACAGCTAAGAAATCAAATTTGACACTAAGAAAG
This sequence comes from Gallus gallus, assembly GCF_016699485.2. NCBI lineage: Eukaryota > Metazoa > Chordata > Aves > Galliformes > Phasianidae > Gallus > Gallus gallus. The sequence continues at coordinate 97,191,202 of NC_052533.1, read as the reverse complement.
TGACAAATCTTTATTTGTCACTTCACTATTTTTTTCTGAAATGGTTAGTATAAGTCTGAGAATGAGACCATTTGATTGTAAGGTGATAAAAATAGAAATAACTGTAAAAAAAATCCTTCTTATAGGAAGTGGCTGAACAGAATATGCATTATGAGGACTAATCACTTGAACTAAACTTTTTCCCATATAAACTACATCTATGTCACTGCAGACTGACCTCAAAAAGTGATGACTGGTTATCAAGTTGTTCCTTGCTTCTGCTAAGTACTAATTAAGAAAAGGTAGTTCATAGAGCAAGAGACATAATTACCTCTCTCACAAAATAATTACAAAAAGCATCATCAGTATTTTTCTCTTCTACCCAAAACATCAGGAAAAGAAAAAGGGAAAAAAAAAACTTAAAAGCTGGCCAGAGATGATCTGGTGCATTATAAATCAGGAGAAACAATCAGAGCAGAACACTGCACCAGGTAAACTCAGGTAGGATTTTAAGATCCAGATGACAAAGGAGACAAATACTGAAATATTGCACTTTTTCAAAGGGAAAATATAAAGTACCAGTGAACGGTCCTTTTAAATTGGAAGTCTTAGAGCTAATATACACTAGGGCAGGCTCACGCACACAGCCCTCTCTCCTCTTGCAGAAATTCTTTTCTCTGATATTTGCTCACTATGCCAACATGAAAAAGGTCTGTAGTGTCTCAAGCTCAGGTCTAGATTTTTCGGTAATCCTTACATTCAGTATAAAGCAGAGGCTTGAGTTAAAAAAAAAAAAAAGAAAAGAAAAGAAAAAGCTGCCTTTTGAACCCCCTTTGGAAGAAGAACACAGTTCAATCGTCAGTTGTTTAACCTGCAACACCTTAATAAACTCTCAAGGAAATACCTTTGTTTTCGTAAAAAGCAAATTCAACAGGTTCAGCAGATTCTGTTTTATGCTGCCAGTCTGTAGCTAAGGTCAAAGGGCAGGAATAAGCTGAAATGTTCCCCCCTACATATGATAAAACGGATAAGTTTAGAAGTTTTAAAAACATACAAGTTAAAACAGATCTCTGAAAGTCCCCTTCAGCAGTCAGTTGAGCCTAAGCTGTTATGAAGACCCAAGTCAACATAAAGCTCAAGATCTGCCAGAGGTGGCAACATGAATGAGGAGGAACATTGCTCAGCTCTACAGCCAAGGCTGAGGGAAGGAACTGTGACAATAACTGAGATTAGAAGGGCCTTTCCAAGTACGCTAGCTACATCCAAAGTAAGACAGAGAGAGTTGCTTCAGCCATAGCAGTGTTGGACTGGCAGGCAGACCACGAATGGGAATGGTAGAGATGAGCATCAAGACTGATGACAAGAGGCCTGCAGCATAGAGTTATGCTCAAAGGTTCTCCATAGAGAGTTCAACTTGCAACCACAGATGGACTAGACTTTGTGTTGAGAAGAGTACTGAGGACGTGTTACCAGGGAAAGACAGGGATTTACAAGAACCCATGGGAATAATTTGGTCATGCATGTGTTAGTACAAAACTGGAGATTGTTTCACATTTACTTGGTTTCATTTATCTTTGACTCAGATCTTACAGCAGCAATTTTCTGTTCAGCAAGCAGATGCTTTTCTGAAACATGCTGTTTTCTGACCTCACTCTGTGTGTACACCATTTCCTTCCTCTTCATCTGCCTAAATTTACTCACTGAGAACAAAGACATCATTGTAGTAGACCAGGGGTCCATCTGTTCTAGAATGGTATTTCCACTGGTACTTAGCACCAGATGTTTCCTAAGGAAGCATCTTCTTGGTCAAAATGTTGAATATCCTCAGTGGATGTTCAAATGTACTAAATGGAAAGAATACTATCTGCACATAATATAGGTCTTTTTTGCATGTTTTGTCAATATTCTTCCTTAGAGGCAAGACAATAGTATTTTGCAGTGAATTGTACCAAATTATTTCATACCTCACTTGCCTGTTCAAATTTTTTCAGAAGATTGTGCTTTATGTCACACCTCACAAAAAGCTTAGTTTTTCTTGCTGGGTAAAGCACTGTAGTGATTTATCTACTACAAATGATAAGTGCCCTAAATTCTTATAAGCCTCAATGGAGATTTGAGTCTTTTGAGAAAAATCCCAAAACTCATACTCGAGAAGCTTTACAGAACCCAAATTATTTGCTTTACTCCTATGAAACTATCCCTGCTTTAATCAATAGTTTTGTCTTGAGCAGACCTTAAGTCAACCTTAGTGCACCTTGCCATTTCATTGCCTAAAATTACACAAAATGGGAGCTCTCTTCTATAGCCACTTCAGTAGTGGATGAAGTCATGGCCCATATAGATCAGGCTGCAGGATAAAGGGGTTTTTTGTTCGTTTGTTTTTGTTTTTTTATAAATAGGGAATCCAAAAGTAAAACTTCTACATGAAGCACCTCTTCATTTTCTCTTTGCTCATTTCTAAATCCTATTTCCAATTGTTTAATAAGCCTGTTTCTACCTTTTGAGACTCCCAAAAGCTTATTCTCTCAATCATAAAACACATATGAACTGTCTTCTGAGCTGTATCTTTGTGCCAAGTAACCGTTAAGGAGCTAGTATAAAGTTCTTGTTTCATTCAAAGCAGGTTTTAAATTTTAGTAAAGGTTCTGAATTACATGAAAAATTGTCTTTGATTTTACATCCTTTTCCAAATTAATCTTTTTTTTTTGTACAAAATATTTTTCCCTTTCAGAAAGCCTAAGAAATTACAAAACTAGTAGACAAAGTCCAAAGAAACAGAGATATAGCACATGTTAATTTTAAAAGAGGAGACGGGTCTTTCCTAATAATTTTATCAAGCTGTCGTCTCAAATTGGCCACCTCAGAGAAGCTGTCAACTTCATTGATATAAATGAAGTTGGAATAATGGAAAACTGCCAAACATGGGCCACTCCAAAGGGCCATAAGCAACTGCGGCCATCAGCAGTTCAAGAGTTAGCAGAGTGAGCTTCTGGGAGAATTCTGGGCATGCCCCACGGTTCTTCAAATTCTGAGGTCCTGTAGAAAATTCTAGTACTGTTGAATATGTCACTGGGATACTGACTGTAAAAATATTTTGTATTGTATGAACAACTAAAATGTGAGCCAATTCAAGTGGTTTGAACTATTCTGTATAGATCATATCTATTTCTTATTTCTAGTTTGAATTATTCTACTACCATCTTGCAGCTGCTGGATCTTGTTACAGCTTGGCCTGCTAGACTGAGACTATTGTTAAATCTCTACTCCCCATGTATTTACCAAAATTTTAAATCTGTCCTTATTTATTATTTTTTCTTTCAGGGAAGAACAGCTTGATAAGCCAACTCATCTTAAATTTGCTATTATAAAGCATGCTTTCCTGTTCTTTAGTAATTTTTATGGTTTTCCTTAGTTACCAATGGCTTTCTTTCCACATAGGTATCAAAAACAGGGATAAAATGCCAGTTATGCTTAAGTAAAAGCCACGTGTAATAAACCTTTGCAATTGCCACATTATTCACCTGCCTGTGCATCTGAACATTACACCAATCCTTTCTCCACCGAAGTGCACCAGGAGCTGATTGCTCACCACAGGCTCCGTTTTTTGGCCCACTTTTAGCAGTGCTTCCACCTTCCTTTCATTTCCTTCTGCAAATACACCAGAGTTCCTTATTTCTAGATTTCTGACTTAACTAAATGCAATAATACAAAACATGGTTCATTCATAATATATCTTTGCTCTCCCAAAGTGATGGCTTTTTTTAGATTTCCACTCTTTCAACAGCTTTAAAAATACACTATTGGAACTTGAGGCTATAAATGACCAGGATGGAGAGTGGTGGATCACTAACAGAAATAAAACAAAAGCACTGAGTCACCTGAAGGAAGGAAGCAAAAAAGACAGAAAAATGTTAAAGTGAGCAGAAGAATATCCTAAAACAATTGGAGAAATTGCCCTTAAGTAATAGGCAAGCTGAGTTACAAGGAGGAAGAAAATGAGAAGCATTAGGAAGTTATATTCTTAAATAAATGAAAATGAAGTATATGACTACACAGAAGCATGAAATTACTGCAGTTCTACAGGCACTGAAAATGTACATACTTACAACTAGTTTGATGCTAGTGTACACTCCTAGCCAGGATACATAAATTGACTGAATATTGATAAAAATGTGCGCTATACATCTGTGCATAGGTTTGCTTTGCATCTGTGAAGGTGCTTATTTTTTTCCAAATGTAGCCCCAGAATAGCCTTACTCTTTTATCATTAGTATACTGATGAGACAATGCAAGGAAATACGTATGTGTTCAATACTTCGTGTTCATACACACAGCCACACACTCATCTGAGACAGAACTACACGAGAGGTCTGACTGACTCCAAGAAAGTAAAAACTTTGTGGTTAATATAACAAATTCTGCTAGAGTACGCTGAATAAGTTGTCATCCTGCCATATAATTTTTTTTATCTTTCAGTGGGCAGTAAAATTAGGCCATATACCTAAAATATGTTTGGAAAAGGAACTGTATCATTATGGTCTTTATTTCTACATGTAAGGTGGCACAGTTCTTGTGGTTCTGTGTGTAGTCTTACCCCACGCTTCTTCAACCAGTAAATATTTTCCAGATGTCTAATATTATGAGTAATTTAATGGAAAACATATAGTGAGGTCTGCTTTTGTCAATATGGAGAATCTCATCATTTTGCAAGACTCGAGGGTATTCTAGAATATCACAAAGGGTCTATTAATAAAATAAATGAAGTCTGAATCAAAGTAATCCAAATAACAAGTCATGAAAAAAATTAACAGCTAGTGGTGGTAGCTACGCGCTAAAACTCATGTAAATGCAATGCTTGAGACAAAAGATGCCTAATAACTGCACAACTACGTTTACAGTTATTTATAAGAACTGTGAATAATGAAAAACTGATTACTCACAGAGAGGTCTTGGTTTTAGGTAACATTTTGTTTTATGAGTTCTCCTTAGCCTAAATATATATAAATATACAATCATTTGAAAATGCCCTTAGAAGTTATGTAAGAGCATTACAATGATCAGGATGGGATTTTGCTTTGATATGGTTGTCATTTTTTCTGTATTTATGGATAGATAAGTGACCATTAGCAATTCTTAAACCAGCAGAATGAATGTTTGCTTAATTTAAAATTCAAGTGTGAAATGAACCATTCAGTTTGTTCACGAGGAAGTACTACCAGTTTTTGAATCTGCATTATAGAGTTTCTTGATTTTTTTTCTGGTTTCTTGCAGGTACAAGAAGAAATTCCTTCCTGATTTGCTGAGCAAAGTAAACAGAAGGAATTCTCATCAGATAAAATGGCAGATTCAGGTAAAACAGCTGTAGCCATCGTCTGGCACTTCTCAAAGTTCTAGAAGTTATTAGCTTCTCTTTTTGTATTCTTAAGAAAGTTTTTATTCGCCCCACTGTAACTAAAGTAAGAGCACTTAAATTGTTGATTTCAGCATGGGTTAGAATTTCTCCCTCCGAAGCATGTGCCATTAAGCACTTAATATGAGTTTCAAATTCACACACTGCAAAAGAATCTTCTCATTAGACCTACATTTCCTGCCTACTGATTTGTCAATATTTTAGAGGACTTTGGTGTTTTACTTATCATCATGTTTTCTGAGTTACGCTTAGAATGCAACTTTTGCAGAAAAGAATTGATATAAGCAGATTCCAACATCAAATGACTACGTTCAAAACTTTTAACAAAACATTGTCCTAGGGTGCTTAAGAATGGAAAGAGAAAAATCCTCTGCATGGGCCAGATATCGAGCAACTTCTGTGAAATCCGCATAAAAGTATAAACACCTATTATGTATTAAAAGCTAGGAAGAAATATGATTATTTCTGGGGAGAGAAGTGGGTTTAAGAATATGGCACATGAGAGCTATTGCACAGCTTAGATATTGTTGTCTTGCTCATAATCTGCCCCTGCCTGTCCCTGAGGTTAATTTGAGACTTTCAGCTTGATTTACTTCAACTCAAGCAGGAACAAGCTTTGGAAGTTACCACCTAAAAAATCATAACTGAAAAGCACTGTGAGAAAGCTGTCTGCAGTTTAACAGAAACAAAGCAGGCACTTGAAAAGCAAACAGTGTAGAAAATACTTTACTAAAATAGTTTTCTGCAACATTAGAAAAGCATATCTGCACTACTGGGGGCAACTGTTCTGCAGTAGCCCCGAAGGCTTCCCCAAAGAGCCAGCAGCTGACCCAGTGCACACGTTACATCCCAGGGATGCCACTCAGCCTGGATGCTGTTACTAGCTGCTGACGTGGTCTAGGAACTGAGGAATGACTGAGGAATAATTAATGAACTGTTGAACTCTTGGGAAGGAAACGTTCTTCCTGTCACATGCATTCTGCTTTTTGCCCATAGGATAGTGCTCCTTTTTTATGGCACGTTGAAGCTGACTCCCTAGGCCTGTTTGCATGTAAGCTCTGTACTTCCTCCAGCGAGAGGAAAGACTGAGAAATGGAGCCTGCTCGAGTTGTTTTTCTTATTCCCAGTGACCTACTAAGCTCCAGGGTTTTTCCCACTGCCTCATTACAATGGACTGAATTACAAAAGCCAGAAATAGCCTTTTTCTCCTGAGGACCCATTCACCCTTTCTGGAAGAACCCACAGCTTGCATTAACCACTCTCACCTCTCTCTGACAGCCAGGGGACTCTTTCAGTTCAGGGAAGCTGACGCTGTGACCCTGTGATCTGACAGATTTCCATGGCCTGTGGTCCCCCTGCTCTGCTCCAGGCAATAGCACAGAAAAGCCTTCTCCACTAACATGGTTTGCATGGCAAAGCTTGCAGACACAGTCAGGCCTCAGCACAGTGCAGTTGCACTGTCCCCGGTAGAGCAGGGCCACAGCACAGGCCTGAGCTCTCCAGAGGTAACGTGGGAGCAGAGAAGGATGGAGTCTCATCTTTCCTGTATTCAAATTCAAGAAAATAGTATTTTTGTGAAAAGCTCAACTGTTACTAAATACGTTTATCCAGTCATCATCCTTATGTCTAGTTGTCACATATGGACTGGCTAGAGAGAGAACCGATTTAAAGGAACTGGATCAATAAATGGAACTTAATGTATGCCTTCCTAATACATCTGTGTGTAAAAATACACTTGAAACGAAAATAGTTTTATGTAAGGTCACAGGGAAATGAAATATCAAATGTCTAATGTGGAAATAATAACTTCTGCTTTCAAAGATATGAAAAAAAGATCTTTTCAGGAAGTTCCTAACAGCATTGTGATCCATGTTCTAATAAATTACGTAGACTTGCTAAATATTTCCATTAATCTACTTTTCTACAAAGACTTCTCATTAATGTCATTATTTCCAGTTAATTTAGTGCATTACAATTCATAGACATAATCTTAATTAACATAATAAACACATAAATGCTACAATTATTCTTAATGTTTTGTCAATTAGGATAACGTCCATCATTAAGTTGTGATAAATTCAACTTGAAAAAAAAAAAAAGCCACACAGACAGTAGGAGAAATTCACAGAGATAACACCCCAGAAAATTTTTCATACTCCAAGTGAAACGTTTCCACTATAGATCACAATGTATAGGAATAAGGCCTGTATAAAATGAAGAGATTCTTCTTGCCCTCAAGAATTTCCTGCACTATTACTGGGATAATCAATCCAAATGGAATAAAAGTCAGTGGGGTCGAGAGCACCCTTCTCATCTTTTTGGCTAACAAAAATATCCGAGTTCTTATTGGGATATTACTACATTGCTGTAACCCAGAGACAAGTTCAGCAGAAATGGGAAGAGCCCTTCTGTAAATGGTACCTCGTATGAATCACCAATCACGTTTAATTGGATTTGTGAGTAAAGGTTTTAATAATGTGCCAAATATAACACCATAAAAATAATTGAGCATGATTCAGAAGTAGCTGTCCTTAAAAAAAAAAAAAAGGGGGGGGGGTGAAGTAAAGCTCAATAGCTTCTATATATGCTTACTGCTGTTTATACACACATAAACACCCACCTGCATACACATATATAGTCCATTTATATGAAAATGTGTATGTATATGTTTTTTTAAATATACTTATTCAACTTAAAAGCTTTTTTATAGTTGGATTTTTTTTTCCAGACTTTTAACTTGTATTTGCTTTCATGCTACATTTTCTCTTATCAGATTGGTTAATTCTGATGAGTTTACTTATGATAGCAATAGCGATGACAGCAGTAATAGCAATGACTAAGGTAAAAAAAAAAAGTGATTTAGGAAATTTGAAGTCAGGAAAAGGGAAATTTGGAAAAGGAGCAAAAATGTTTTAGGCCCATACATTTAGTCTTTTAATTAAAGTTGTGTGAATAACTGATTTGTTCAGTTGGGTGGACAAACTGACAAACCACCTCAAAGTTTAGAGAAGTAAACCTCTTGTCCTCCAAGATCTGTTCCCATTCTGAGAGATGAATTAACATTTTTACCTCAGTTTACATGCATAAAACAGGACTCCCAGGGCCCTTTCTTCTTACTTTACAAAGAACACCTCTTGAGTTGCACAAAATCAATGAGCAGAAGGCAATTCATTGCCATCTATTGCTCAGGTTGGATGGTGGGATCATTGCAGAACACCAGTTCATTCTTTTTTTAGGTTTGCACTGTATGATCGCTTTACAGTGAATCACAGCTCTCCTGACACTTACTAAAACGTGTAACATAGGGCACTGTGTACAGCACTGGTCAACACTCACCAATAAGGACATATTTTCATTAACGCTTACACTGTGCACGTTGATTCACTCTCACTGTGATCTTCATAGAAGAACATATGCAGATAGAGTTTAATATTTTTTGTTATCACCTGATAGGTGTGAGTTGTGCTCTTGTTATTTTTGTTTGTTTGTTTTTTGTTGTTTTTTTTTTTTTGTCTGGTTATAATGCTACTTAAACATCTCATGTGTAACCCCCCAAAAAGCCACAGCCATTCTCACATGATTATTGTATATCCCAATCTGCTTTCTAAAATAGAATAATGCCTGGAAGTTCTTAATGCAAGCATTCAGAATTTTGTGCTATGACAGTGACAAGGTCTATGCCAGCAAGAGGCTGTAATGCTGCAACAGTCACATACCAGAACAAGGTAAGTGTAGCAGTGGAAAGGTCCTTTCTGTCCCAGTAATTCACCTCAAACTGGTCTTAGGGAAAAGGATGTTGCTCCTAAGGTAGACAGCTGCACTGGTAGGTATCTGTCAGTGCAGACTATTCTATTGGGCAACAGAGCAAGTTGTAGGCATGCAAATTCTAGAAAAATAATAAATAGCCTATTAATAAGCTGGTTTCACCTGGGCACTTGAAAAAATTGTCAAGACAACTGCACGTCCTTGTATTTCCTTACAGTGAACAGATGCCTCTTCCAATTTGCCTTCCATGCAGAAGAGTCAGAAAAGGGGTTGCTTTTTTGCAGTATATTGCATTATCAGTGGTCTTGCCAACAAGATATCAATAGTCCAGAGATTGCAACTGAACCAATAGAGTTACTAAGAGGTATTACTAATGCACTTTTCTCCATGGCATCAAAGTCTTTGTCTTTATTTTCTATATCACTAGTCATTACAGCTGAGTCAGAAAATCTTCTCTACTGTAAAATGAAAAAGTGTTTCACTTTTGGGAATTTCTATTTTCCACCACTCAAATTCATAGAATGAGAGAATCATGGAATCCTTAGAGTTGGAAGGGGCCTTTAAAGGTCACCTAGTCCAACTCTCCTGCAATGAAAAGGGACATCCACAGCTCGATCAAGTGCTCAAAGCCTGGTCCAGCCTGGCCTCGAAAGTCAGCAGGGACAGGGCATCCGCCTGTCTGGGCAACCTGTTCCAGTGCCTCACCACCCTCATCGTAAAAGACTTTTTCCTTATATCTAACCTAAATCTACCCTCTAAGTTTGAAACCATTTACCCTTGTCCTATCACCACAGACCCTGCTAAAGAGTCTGTCTCCTTTCCTGTAGCTCCCCTTTAGATACTGAATGGCCACTCTAGGTTCACCTCAGAGCCTTCTCTTCTCAAGGCTGAACAGCCCCAGCTGTCTCAGCCAGTCCTCATCTGGAAACCTGTTGGATTTTTTAAAGTTCTGTAGAAGTTTCAGGCTTTGTATTTTCACTTTCTATTCTATTCTACCTAACAGTTTCCAGTGCTCAATTTGAAAGAAAAAGAGAGTCTATCTACTTTTTGAATATTTAAATAAAAAATAACCATCTCTACCACTGCCTGAGCAAATATTTCTTAGCACCAGCTTTCAAAAGCAAAAGAAATCAGACACTGGCACTTGACTGATTAAAAAATACGCCTGTGTAAATCTGTAATCATTTTCAAAAGTAAAAGGAACAGCTGTATTTATTAAGTATTAAAAAGGGGGAAAAAAAATAAACTGTATTATGCCAGTAGGTGATTCTCTCAATATCCAGATTTATTCCAGTTAAGAATGCAAACATTTTTAAGTTCCCATCTATGGCTAGTCATCTGTGTCATCTGGTGGTGTGGTTCTACGATCTTAGCATGCACTTAATTTTAAAACGTATGTATTTAAGAAATACTTATCATAGCTGATTTCAAACCACATCATTACAGAACAGACTCAGGGAACATCTCTTTAGCAAAGAAAATTTGTCTTAATTTTTGTTACAGGTACAGAGATCAGCAAGTTCCAAATTGAGGTGGGCAGGGGAACAGTGCTAATGTTTGTAATCATCAGCTGCCCTCTGCAGCAGCCATGCTTAGCTGCCCTGCTCATTAACTGTACCTCATAATAACTCCTCAGATCATAAAACTGCCTCAATGCACTGCCAAGGCAAATGAAGCATCCTTGCGTACCCTGTAGTTCCAGTGGGTGCTTGTCTCCACGGAGACCTCCTGACTCTTAGTCTAAGAGCATCCTGAGAACCTGCAGCTCCAATCATTATGAGAAGTCGTACTGCCTATGAGAGTTCAGGTGGATGTGGGCTGTAGGCTGAAGCTGAGAATATAAAAGCCAATGAACTCTTTCTTCTGAAGCACTTATAATATACAAACAGGAAGTCCAAACCATCTGCTGTCAGAAACAAGAGAATCTAGTCAATGCATTTCATGGTGACTGCTACATGAGATGGTCATTCTAAATAAATGTTTGGCTTTGGTTTCTCCTTGAACACAGAGAGAGATTAAATCCAAAAGGAACCCTTTCACCCGGACAAGTACGGCAGTAATACACCACCTACTGCTGGAATGAGGCAGTGAATATTTAAGTGACTACTGAACATCAAAGGTAGTAGCAGCCAGAAGGAAAGCTTTCAGACATCTACGTCATTTAATATGGAGTGCACAAAATTGCAGCTCTTATAATCTTTATGGAGATGTAAACATTTCTGAAGATCTCAATTTGTTGTTTTCTGAATAAGACTATTTATGTGTAATATTCAGTAATTAGGAGCTCTAGTCTCAAACATTATGCTAAGTCAGCAGTTTCTTGGCTCTGTTGGAGGAAATGAGTAATGACAATAAAACACCATCAGGAAAGAAGCTTTCAAAAGAAGGCAAACCCTATCTTGCAGAATTAAATATAGTCAGAGGTACAAAGAAAGGTTTCTAAGGTAAAACAACATGGGTTGCAAAAAGCAGTAGAACTGGACAAATTGACCACCAGTGAAATGAACAAGTTGATGCAGAGGTCAATACTAGCAGTAGAATAAAGTTTAAAGTCCCAAAGAAAGAGAGGAAAGCATCCAATAGAGTTACAATTCTACACTGCTTATCCTGACCTTTCACATAACAGGCATTTGTCAGAAAATATTTTTTTCAGAAATGCTGCATTTTTCTGGGTGTACATGTTATCTTTTTAAATGTGGTTGTTTTTCATTTACGCACAATTCAAGGCCTAAATTTAAAACATCTCATAGATACATTGCTTGTGTGTAGCAACATAAAAGCATTAAATCACAGACATGACCACAAGAATCTGAATCACTTTTGATAGGAGAACAGCCAATGAAGTCCATGATGTTTGGAGAAAGCCTACAGATTTTTGTTGGAAATGTAAACAACAGACTCTGGAAGAGTGGAAGGAGCATGATACCATATGAATTGCAATTCCAGATACCATGTGAGATGGAAGGCAGACTCTTAAACAGTGTCTCCTAATATCTGGAAATGGAATTCCACATTTCATCTGCTTTCATACTCTGTCTGGACAGATCATCCTTTTTTAGTCTGGTTTCAGAAAGACTGTGACCTATACATTCCAGCAACTCTGTAAGTCTGTAGTGCTTGAGCTTAATGAGCAATTTTAAGCAGCTAGGATCTCAAAAATTATAAATTTTTTCTTTAGTTTCATGAAAAAGGAAGCCTACTAGAGGAAAGTCTTCCTTAAGATTGTGTCCATGTTTTATCAGATTGCAGATGAGGTGAGGCATTATGAATGCCCCAGTAGATTAGTTTAACCAAAAGAGATTTGAATCAGGAAACACAATGGCCCAGGTTTCATCAGGTCTGCTTCTCACAAAGCCCCTGGCTCACAGCCCACAATTACACTGCTTCAGGTAGATGGGGCACCTCCAACTTCCTTGCCTGTGGCTGGTAACTGACCTAAATCACATGGTAGCTTAACCTGAAGCTTCAGAGATTTCAGAGCTTTTTACAGAACCAGGCTAAAAAAGGAATATGCACACAAGATGCACTCTTGCTGCGAAGTGAAGGGCACACTAGAGAAGATAGCCTTAGTTTATATAAATTGCATCTTTTCCTTACCTTTTTTGCCACCACTGTCCTAGCCCTCATCTCCAATCTAGAGGATGTCACATCACTAAAATGTTTTCTGTTGCTCAGTGCTTTTTCTTTCAAGAAGGGCACGTCTCAGAGCTCAGAGACCTTCTATCTCATAGAATCACAGAATCATTTGAGTTGAAAGGGACTCTCAAAGGTCACCTAGTCCACCTCCCCTGCAATGAACATGGGCACCTACAGCTAGGTTAGGTTGCTCAAAGCCTGGTCCAGCATGACCTTGACTGTCTCCAGCGGCAGGGCTTCCACCACCTCTCTGGGCAACCTGTTCCATTGCTTCACTTGAACTGTTTCAAGGCCCTGGATACATGAACATCATCCCAATCGATTTAGTTTAAAACACAGCAAGGATTTAGCTTTTGATTACTGCTGAGTGGGCAACAACCACTACAAACAAATAAAAGGGACATACAGTGTATACCAAAGTAATTGACGTATTTTCCATGTTCATTCATAGTTCATAAAGTTGTTACTTGTGACAGCAGAACATAAGAGGTGGCCTTAAGAAAGACAAAGATTGGATGCAGCTTCTCAGAAAGAAGCTACATGCTAGATTCATTTGGCCATTTGTAGTAAAAGTGGGTTGTTCTTATCTCACTCAAATATAATCATGATAGATGAATTAAGTGACACACTGACATATTTAGACATACAAACATATTAAGTATGAAGTTATTATTCTTGAAAATGCCCTTTACCCTCCCATTTTAGTCCCATATATGAAACAGTAGTGTTCTGTTTCTAAGTTGGCTCCAAACCACCAGTGTGTTTCCCATTTATAAAATATTTTTTACAGCCTAATTGGGAGCAGTTTAATTCTCAGATTCTCAGCTCCTTACTATACCAGCTAGGAGTCCAACTGACTGAAATGATTCAGAAAGAGGCTCTTTTGGAGCTTTTACAATATGTCATGTAAATTTGTGGTTGGGGACTTGTTAAAAAAAAAAAAAAGGCTTATATTATATTTAGCTAGAATATTATTCACATGATAAGAGTCCCCTGCAAATTATGACATAATGGACTGGAGCTGCTGACAAGAAGTGACCATAGTTTATAGCCTCAAGGTCAGTGAAGCTTTTACCTTGGAAAATGGTCTACTGCTTACAGTATAATCTCAAGATCATATCACCAGAGGAACTTGGAGATCTGAGATTCACATTACATGGTTAGCCACCTAAACCTATCCCCTATTCATTCGTCATAATATTCCTAGGTGTCCCACCTAATACTGTTAAAATAATTAAATCATAATTTCTCTCTGAAAACAACTGAATAAACTAATTTCTACATAGCACATGTTCAGGTGTCCATTCTAAAAGCTTCCTCTTAAAGCCACTCAGTATGTTTCACATTAGTTCTAAATAAAAATAGTCCAGAAATGTTGTGGCTTTTCCTATAAATGTAATTACTGCACACTTTTCAGCTGAGGCTCTTCAGTAATAGAGCAACAGTTGCAAGCAGAAGAAAATAAGAATAGTTGTTCTTTTGGGGGGGAGGGGGGGAAGGTATAAAGCAATTCCTTCATTATCCCCTTTAGCACTTGAATGACTTGTATGAAGATGTACTACAGAAGAACATTTGCAGCATGGGTGAGCTTCCTAGTAGAGAGAGGCAAAACTTGAGAACACACTCTGCAGCAATAATCAACATAGACAGCCTTTCTCTTCAATGGTTTTAGTACAGAAAAGAAAAGCAGTGACCACGGATTTCAGATATTTGAACTGCATAAATTAACATGCTTAAGAAAGAACAGCGGCAGGATTACATGGGGTTGCACTGAGATGGTAGAGTTGGATTTTGAGATACTGGAAGGTTGCAGTGAAAAAAAAAGAACCACACCTCACTCCTTCAAATCTCCACATCCACCATCTGTATTGTCTAATTAGATCTTTAGTTTTGTGGAGCAGAGACTATTAATATGCATTAACATTCACACATCATGAATAGCAAAATCAGAACACCTTGGTGGGAAATGGCACTCCTTATCTAACACATCAAAAACTTCTGCCTTGAGTACCTGTCAAAAACACAAGGAAGGAGACCTTTCATATTTTCAGCTGTGAGAATTTCAACCCTGTTCTTCTCCCCTCAGCGCTGATAACAATTCAATCACCTGCTAACTTCTCTAAGAGCGGATCTAGGTCCTTTATTTCTTTTATAGGCAGAACACTAAGATGTCAACGTACTGGATCTGGTTATTGTGCTCATGTAAGCAATCCCTAGTTTTAAAGGTGGAATAAATTGCCTGGCACAATTTTCCAGTCATTTATGATGGCAACTCTTACATCAGCTGAAAAAAAAAAATAGAATTCAAAGAAACACAACCTTTGTAGTTAGTAGCCATAGTTCAAGCATATAAATCAGCCTATATTCCCCTCTTTTTTCAGGTGCAGGTAAAACGTATTTGCATACTTCAAGATGCTCTACTGTACAGTCATCAAAAAAAAAAAAGACATAAAAGTGTAGAGGTACAGAGATGCTAAAGAACTTTATATGCCATTCTATGTCAAATTTCATAGCCTGGCAGGTTCCCTTTATGGAAGGACGATTACACAGCTAAACCTAAAACACCTGATGCATTCTGAATTTTTTTTTCATACATACCTTTCTGATTTTGCTGTTCTCCACTCTAAGGGAAGAAAGGAGAAGACAAACAGGTGATGTGGCACACCCTTTGCATTTCATATAAGGGTGTAAGAGGCTCAGCACTGCACAGTAAGAGTAGTCCTTCTGCTTTGAGTAGTAAACGGTAGCTAGTCACTCAAGACACTTGAAGCTCTGCTAATATCTCTGGTAATTATCTGCTGCACCTCAGCAACCTTATAATTGATGCAGTTGCACACAATTATGAGATTTACTTAATTGTGTGGCTCATATTATGTTAAAGATACAACAACTTTTGGTTTTTTGCTCTCCTTGCTGGGGGCACCCTACCAAACTTACTGCTAAATGTTGTTACATTAAAGACCAGAACCAGAAAGGTAATGCAAATCACACCCTTATCTTTTGCAGCTGCAATTGGTGGAGTATGCAAAACAAACACAGGCTGATCTGATACCTAACTAATGAGTGGTACTAAGGAAGTGCAATCTGATTTCTGTAAGTAAAGCTTTTCCAGAAAGCCCAAAGTGACTGCTACAAGCAGCAGAGGAATCATTTGGGAAATAAGGAAAAGTTGTCTAATCCATTCTTTTTTAATGGATAGCCTTGAAATAAGAGCACCTCATTTTACCACAGAAAGGGCAAAATTCAGTGTTTAAGTGTAAGTAAAATGCTAAAACTAATCTCTTAGTTTGTGACAGGCAGCTTTTTCTCATGAGTCTGTGATTATCTTCTGTATGGACAATTTCCTTAAAGTATATCATATTGATTGCAGCATACTTTGCAAATATCAATATATACCTAGCCTTGCTGCCTACAGTACACAAGGAAGTAAAATGAAAATGAGTCTGGGCTTAATGACATGTAACCATCTTGGATGAATAATGTATATAGGGTCAATCCCCAGTGCTCAAGAGACCATCATCCTACCTTTAATGTTTGAGATAAGCAACTATATGTTTTAGGTTTATCACTAGAGCCCTAATGTACTTGCCAAAATACATGAATATTTAAATATCTAAAAACATACTATCAGCAGAAAAAAATAGGCAGATTTACAGTTAGGAAGGGTCTTTAGTTAGTCTTAACAAACGCATATTCTGGAGAGTTCACGAAAACTAATAGTCTTTTCATATAATTCTATGATAAAGAAGATATTTAACTTCCTATCTTCAGATATGGAATGCAGGTTTAAACCAGTCGTTAAGCAGCTGTGATACAATCCAGGGTTCTCTATAATCTCCCCATGGAAGCGTGGTATATGCACATAACAATTATCTTAATGAAAACATGAAGATGACTTCAGGTAAGGTCATGAGACCTCAAAGCATGGCAAAAGAGGATCATCTAAATCAATCAATAATATGATGGAGAGGCTAAAACAAAAGCATCTATTAGCAAATGAGCAAGGATGTTTTCCTTCTTAAAACATTCTGTAAACAGTTTAAAAAGAGAAGATATCTCCTACAGATGGGATTTGTCTCAGTCTTTGTTTTTATTAACAGACAAGTTAATGTGGTACTAGCTGGTGTACTTGGGGATGAATTCTTCTGTTATTGTTCAAACAGGTACAAAATAAGCAATGCTGCAAGGTTTGTCTCCAGGTTGGTTTAGCTTTGTTTTGGACACACTGCCGTTGCTGGTGGAAAGGTTGAAATTCCAAACATATTTTACATTTGGCTGTAAAATAAGATCATTGGTAGACACATTGGCACTTCAGCTCCATTGCAGTGGTCTCCAAAAACAGTAAAGAGATTGTTTTTCATATTTATAATATGAGTTAAAATAACTATGAGGTTATTCCTTCAGATTTGAACTGCATTGTAGAACAATATGCTCCTCTATGCCATAAAGTGCAAGATGATTTCCTAATGTGTTAAGTGTAATAAATAATATACTTTCTGATAGTAGACTGTTCAGCTCATTAAAAGCTAAAACTGAAGAAACATTGAGCAAAAGCAAACAATTTTGATCATCTTTGGCTGTTGGCTCCAACAAATCAACATCTCAGAAAGTTTACAGATGGATTATTTTCTCATGAGATCACTAAAAGAATGTTAAACACTGAGAGATGGCAAACTCACTTGCCCTGCTATTTTCCCAAAGGGACTCTGAAAGGACCTGTGAGAAACCAACTGCATAACAGATGCACTTGCTTAACAGCATAGAGACCCTGGATCCAGGCATTTGGCTAATCCCCTTTGGAATTTCATAGATCATTAAGGTGTATGTTTATGTAAATAACATTTGTGAAACCGTAGGAAAATGCTGTCCAAATGACATTAATACATATATACATACCACGTAAGAATAATATATTGTTTTATGGACATCAGTGGGCTAATTACTACTTAAAATCTGCTCTGTTACAGCATTTACATCCGGTTAGGAGTAACAGGTGAATCACAGTGGATAAAAGAATATAAAACTCTGTTTGAAAAAGCATGGCCAGTGCTTGGTGCAGCCATAGGTGCAAAAGCTTACAAAAAAGTAAGCATTGCCCCAGGAAGCTTACCTGGTTCATACACAGAAAATTCATCTAATTGATACCCTGAATTTGTGTTCATCGTAAAAATAATAATAGCAGTATTACTGTTGTTCAAATTGTTAGGTATTTTTTATCACATTACAGGAAAAACAATCCTAGCTGGGGAAAAGAAATCCTTTTGCAAATTCCTGTGAAAAGTCAATTGGAGATGTAATATATGGAAGAAAAAGTCACCTACTTAACAGCAAAAGTAATTTTTTAAAAAGATTTTAGACATATTTGCCCAGAGAGGTTGTAGATGCTCCGTCCCTGGAGGTGTTCAAGGCCAGGTTGGATGGGGCCCTGGGCAACCTGGTCTAGTAAATGGGGAGGTTGGTGGCCCTGCCCGGCAGGGGGGTTGGAAAGTCATGATCCTTGAGGTTCCTTCCAACCCAGGCCATTCTGAGACTCTGTGTGATTCTGTGATATTCTGATTAAGCTTTTAACATAATCTTTTTATTTTGTTTTAGTGTTCTACTCTGTTTTGTATTACTCCTTTGAACAAGGTATACTGCTCTACATAAAACACTTCTAACTGTGTTTCTTGCTTCATACAGAACTCCGTGGTTGCAGCTTATTAAACTACTAAATGAGAAGTAAGGGATAAGCAATCTGTGATGAATCTATGTGACCAAATTCATACAGTTAAAAGAAGGGAAAAAAAACAATGAATCATGATGCCAAGAGGAAACTTTTTTTTTTTCCCACGGGAAAAACATAAGACATATCATTTTTTAAAAATCAATTTATACAAAATAATGCAAATATTTGGTCTACTAACTAGACTGTATCATCTAAAATTGTGGTGTTAATACTGAGTAAGCTTCTAGACATTTTCCAATTTGTAGCAGGGATCTCTATCACTTACCTTTTCAAGGAAAAATGTTTCATTTTATAGCTCCATAATTTATTCTCAAGCCATTTTTTTTATGAATTATCTCCTTTATAAACACTCCAGGGTCTTCGATTTCCTAAGATTGAATAAGAACACCCTCACCAGCAAGCACACTGGCTTACTACTGAATATTTGCTAGGAAATTTCATGCTACAAATTATCACAGTGGCTGAAGTCTCCTTTAAAATTTTGATATATTGAAATGCAGGGCTGTATGAAGTTAATACATAATAATTTTAATAATTTAGCACTATAAGAGTATTTAAATAAAACTAAGAGTTGTTGGAGGAACTACTTATCCATGAATTTTTAACTCACAGCACATTTTCTAGGTAGAAATTAAATACAGCGAGAAAGATGAGGCAGTAATTTATTTTATAGCCATTCAAGTTTAAAGATTTTTAAAGAATTATTCTGAGACCGAAACCTCTAACTGTAGAAAAGGGGAATGTCTCGACTCATCTGCAATTAAATTTATGATGGAACTTAAAAGATATTCAAAAAACAATCTGAATAAAGGATACCTGAAATTCTATATAAAATTTTGTTTTACAAAAGCATACAGGTGTTAATAAAATAATCAAACAAAATTTAGCTTGAAAGTAATCATGAGAGATTACACAGTTACCTGCTTTGTCCAAGGTCAGACCATGCAGCCACTGCAATTTATTCCAACACAACTGTTGAGGGGAAAGAAAAAAAAAAAAGGTGTTTTAATTCAGATTTGCCTTGAAGGAATCTAAAACCATTATTTATTGTCCATGCAGACATAAAAACAGTGCGTCTTTTGCTGCTTTACAGACACTTTTTATTTACAGGGAGACTTTTATTACATCTCATGATAGTCTTTTCTAGAGTGTACACACTCAGAGACTTTAATCTTTCCTCTTGGATTTAAGACTGTTAAAAGAATCTTTATCTTTGCTATTGGTTTCCTCTTTCCAGAAAGGACGTATCTATTCTTAGTTGCAATAGCCAAGACTTATTTTGTCCTAGAGCTGGATTTGCCAGCACAGAGCAAAGCAAGAAGATTATTTTATGCATTTATTTTACAAGGCTTCTGTTTATGTCACAGTTTCACTGTTTTTAAAAAAGCAGTGTTGCCAACTCAGGTTCAGAGAGTAACCCACTCAAACTTCTAGACCCTTAGACGGCTGAAAACCTGTTCCCTAAGGAGACTCTCTTCATCACAGGTTACAGACTCATATTCAGCAGATGACATATTTATAATAGTAACGCTACCTATCAACACTGAATCAATGAAAATTGAGATCATCTCGTATTGCAGCCTTTCTGGATTCACTGTTGGAAAGAAAAACGCATGCCTTTCTCTGAACTCTTGTTCATCCCTAACACTGTTGTCTCCCTTGTGCTTTCAGTATTAGCTCAATCTGTCTTTTTTGCTTCTAAGAGTAGAAAATAGCAACAACGCAAGAGATGTGCAGACAAAGTTACAAGATAGCACCAAGAAACGGCCATCTTCTGCCCCTTAGGATCTTAAAAGCACTGTTAAATGGAGATAAATTTTAATAAATGAAATTACTAGTTGTGAGGGGTTTAAAAGTCTTTTTAATGGAATATTGATCTGTTTTGTGTTAAATGCTTGCTTAGGCTACATATTCTTAGATAGCATGAAAAACAGTAAAATTAAATTTCAGTCTACTGTTCTTCATATTTAATAAATTTCCCACTGAAAAGTTGCTCCTTAAACAGCTTTTAGTAACAAAGTGACATTTCAGATTTTTGAAGTCTTTCGCTTCCAACCTCCAATAAACTGTTTTGGTTATCTCTATGAAATGAAGTTCCCTTACCCTGTGTTCTTATAGCCCTAAAATCTATGTCCCTAAGTTATGTAGAACTAGGATCATCTCGTGCTGATTTTTTGGGAAAATACTTCTAATTTATTTAACTATACAGTATCTGGACTTGTTCTGCGTATGATTTCTGCTGCAAGATCTTCACAGAGCGGCGGGAAAAAAAGAACTGTATATATATTATACATATAGTAATGATGTAGCCATTAATTATTGCTCACACTCTTTTTATTTTTCGTTTATTCTCAGTTGTTATTAATAGCAAAACAAACATTCCTAGCCATTATAATTTGTTTTGCTTGTCTTCCAAGTAGCTCCTGCGCCTGGGTAACATAACAGGACTCATACCCCTACGTTGGCTTTAAGCCAATTATTTCTAGTGCTTAGAAATTTTGGAGGTGAAATTGAGCTTCCTGCTGTAAAACAAACCCACGTAAAACTCCATGTAAATCTCACCAGCCGAGGAGATAATAGCTGTTTTAATTGCACAAAGCCTGGTAGAGGGGAGAATGGGAATTACCCAGGTTTATCAATGCCTAAAGAAAGAGAAGATTGAAACAAAGCTAACTTTTCACTCATACTTACTGTTATTTTTAGACTTGCAAGGATAAAAAGTTCTGTTTTCACACAGTCCAGATCTCAGCACTGTGGTTAAACAAGCGCAGTTATACAAGCAAGGAGCTTTTAAGCAAGTTAGCTATGTTCCTAACTTGTGAAGTCTCTGGGGTTTTCTTTTTCAAGTCTCAGGAATATAATGGATATGCTAATGATGCTCTCATGTAGTTTGGCTGTATTTCCCTTTATTAAAGTTATATCATCCAATTGAGGCTCAGTCCACTCTAAATCCCAAACCGAAAGCTCTATAATCAGTTAAAATATATATTCAGAATGAATGGGATCCAGATTACATAGTTTCTCAAAGCCAATATGTATGTAAAATGAACTCTCTCACTGCTGCAGGGATAAGTCAAACTTAAAATGACATTACAAAGAAAATATATTTTTGTCCTGTATGGATCAGCTACTTTGTGAAATGTTCCCCTGTTTTAAAGAGTGAAGAAAAACTGCTGTTTCTGTGCAAAACATGAGTAATTTCATCTAGAACAGTATAAGAGGCCAATGAGGGAAAGACCGTATGAACCTTCAAGGTCCCATTTAAGTATTTCCCAACTCACAAAAGCGCAAACTGCAAAGGAAGGACCTGAAATGAGGCACTATAATTTGAGGTCTAAATCCTGTTCAAGTTCAAATCAATGGAAAAACGCCTTAAATTTCCTATTTGATTTCCTACTAGAAGCTGTTTGTGCTCCTTGTGTCTTATGAAACACCCCTTTGTATGTAAGTTGGCTGGTAACCAGGCTTTCAGTTTGGTGACCCTCTGGCTGGAGACTGTATCTGTTTGAGATCGAGATAATCTTTGCCTCATTTCAAACAGAACCATGAGTCTTTCTTTTTGTGTGTGTGTTTCAAGTGTGTGTTTCACTGAGAGTTTTCTGATCATTCATAAAGTAGGAGATGTGCTGTGTATATAAATTGTGCAGGGCTATGGGGTAGAGTGAGCAAGATTTTAGCCTGAAAGCAGGTTTGTAGCATTGCTGGGGAAAAGGCAGGATAGTATTGTTTAACTAACATAGGAAGACAAAATAAAGTAGAAAAAATTGTTTAGTATAGTTAAAAATGATAAGGAAAAGAAAAAACATGTAAGTAGATTATCTAAGTGTAAATTACTAACATGAAAGAAAAAAAGAATGATTGACTATGAGGAGAATAATTTGTTCTGTAAAGTATAAATAAGAATAAATACAAATCAGGATGGAGATTTGCTTTGGACAAGAAGCTGTTCAAAGGTGTGAAACAATTTCCCAAAGGCAATACTGGTACCCTACCCCCCAAAACTCCCAGCTTATCTTGGGCAAAGCAATTGAAACAAAAAGAACAGAATTAGTGAGGAAAGGGCTGAGACATCAACTTCTTGTCCTGTTTCAGTAAACACAAAGGCTGTCTTCTGGCTAGGGACCCTATATCCAAGTTAACAGATGAAAACACACAAGTAAAAGGAGAGCAAAAACATCTACCCTGCCTAATATTCTTGGACTGCAACGCTGAAGCACCCATTACTAGACCAAGGATTGTTGGTAGACTTACCCTTGCATTTTGAGTCATGCACATTGTTTTTATTGGCCTAGACAGAAATTTATACTACTATCACCCTCCTGTTTACACTATTCCCATTCAGTAAGATTTTGAAAGTGTATTAATACATTTATCAATCTAGTTCAGCAGTACCCTGCAGCTAACAATTTTATCAACATAACATCATTTATTTAACGTATTGCTTAATTCTATTTAAAAAAGAGTTTTATATTTTAGCATGTACATACTTATTGAAAATTTTAAATTAAGCTCTTATAGTTATGGTTACCAGGCTTCCAAATGACTCCCAGTTGTAGCTTGCAGCCAAGTGTCCTTTCTAAAAAGCACGTTTATTACTTTTGAAATCACTAACAATGAATTGACTATTCAAATAACAATCCACTACTTAGTATTTAATAACAGTAACAAAAACAACGTCAACTGAAATTCATCACAGCAGCTGAGCTCCAACATTCACTTCACAGGTCTGTTACATCCTAACCGGTAAGTCAAGTTACACGATGAACCTGATTTCACATTGGTTAATATAGGAGCTACATACTTCATAGCCTTTGGTTTAACACATCTTCCAAATGGCTTTAGGAACAACTTGAAATTTTATTCCACTTCACTCCTTTCTATTATCCTTTCTATTTCATGTATGCATGTGATTTTCATGAATGCTTTTACTGAGCAGCTTAGGCTCATCAAAGATGGACACACTAACAATTAGTTCAGTCATCATTACTTGTGGGTATTTTTGCCTTTTTTAAAGTGTTTCTAGCTGACAGGTGATAAATGTGTTCATACAGCTTTTATATTTTATTGCTATGATTTTTATCCAACTGTGTTGTCTTTCCGAGTGTCACTGGCTATTAATTATGGTCTCAACGAAGAACACTGCAAAGGGCAGCTAGTGATTCACTTTTAATCATTTTCTTTTACTTGACCGAGAGGAGAGGTAATCATCCAAATCATTGTATTTATATTGCTTCTAAATCTGTTATTTATGCAATAATTCTGTGCTAAGGGACTTTCATCAGGATTTCATCTATTTTAAAAGAGGTAGAAACTGAATTAATTCATAGATCTGGCTTTAGTTCAGTAGTAAAAGAAGCCAAAAGAATCCAGTTACAGGGGACTCTTCCAACTCATTGGAGAAAGTGACTGAAGGGGAAAAGAAAGAAGTTTAGCTCTTTCCGACATTTGATGCAATTTCATTTTTGAGAACTTGAAGCAAAAGCCAGACTGCAGTGATACACATTTTTATACTGTATAAATATAATCTTAATGCACTAAAATTCTGTGGGGAATAATTTGGCTTGTTCGTAAATATGACACCATGTTTTAAAGCTGCACTCAACTGTATCACACCACTTTATACCACACTAGGTGCTTTCACCAGTAGTAAAATGGAAATTTTTACATTTTAGATAATGGCACATCCTCTGTGATGGATGAAGAGCAGTTTTAAACTACACAGTAAATTCAAACAATCATACCCTTTTTATTATTAATCCATCCATACATTCACATACACTCGTGGTATTAACTTGTCTCACACAGCTTTCTGGAAAAAAAAAAAATAATTGGTATAAAAACACACACTAATGAAAGAGTTTCATTTCATGCAATAAATGGGACCCTTTGCAATAGGCAGCTTCACACGCAATCTTTTTCTTCTTTTCCTCAATTTTCCATTTTTGCCAGCCACTAAACTTATGATAATGACTGCAACCTATCATAGGCCTGAGAATTGTGAAGGTATTAAAAATAAATTAAAATATTCAAGTAAATGTACGGCTTCTACTGAAAAAAAAAAAGATAGTATTGGTTAGCTGCAGGTCTGCTAGTGAAGCATAATATGCATGCAGAAGAGAGAAATAATACAAAACTGGAAAAAAAAGGAAAATAGACTGAAATAGAACTGTAAAACTGTGCTCAATAAGGAAAAGATGGTGGGCAGTTAGCAAACAGTAGAAAAGGTAAGAGTTAACAGGGCTCGGGATACCTTTGCAAGTAATTACAGGGAAAAAAAAAACTGTAGTGAGCTGTACTAACAGCAAAAAAATTAAAGCAGGAGGAAACTATAAATGGCATTCTGGAGCTGGTTAGTTAATATTTGCAGCAATCATTCTGGCTCAAAAATATAAAAGAGCTAGTTAAATTCACTCATGAGAAAGTTAAGATCCAGTGCAAACACGGCAGGACTGGAAAATAATAGAAAAACATACAGTGTTGAGAAACAGAGTTGGAGAAATCCAACAGAACTCAGTGAATAATGAAAAATATTTCTATTATGAAATAAGATCTAATTGCCTGGAAACAACACAATAAAGGAAGATCCATGAAATCTGTTCAGTTTCCAGTCTTAGGATAGCTGTTTCAATTCAAAAAAGCTCATTAGGGAAATTAGGGGTTGCAGTATACCAGAACAACAACTAAAAGCCTAGTTTGTTTAGTCTAGAAAAAGAAAAGGCCAAGAGAGATATAGTACAGTCCAAAACACAATGGTGGGAGGGAGGATGATTAGTACAAGGGGAGAGAAGACACTGTGTTAAATAACAATTTTGTCCAAGGGAATTGTAGATAATAAACTGTCCATAAAAATATTTAAAATAAAGAATAATGAGCCCCTGCCATCAAAATAATTATTTTTTATTAGGAGAATTGAGGACAAGTAGGGAGAAAACTAATTCTATTATATTCAACACCAAAAATTAGGTCTGAATTATAGGTTTTCAGTCCCGGTCCTGATAGTTGTTAACATGCTTACTGGGAAAGACGAGTGTTAGTATGGATTTCTACAATCCTATTGCAGTTTCTAGGATGAGATTCATACTATCTAACTCACCTGTAGTAAGATCTTTTATTCTCAGCTACTTGTCTAGTTGAGAGAAATAGACAATTCTAGAACAAGATTTATCTGATCAGTTCAAGCATTTGTATGAGAGGATTGCCCCCTCAAATGTATTATTCCTCTATGTGTGCAAAGAGTCTGGGTAAGTAGATCGAATGTTGTGATGGGTGCTTTTTACAGTGCACAGGTCAGCCTTGAAAGAATCTAAGGACTGAAATCAGAAGACTGTCAGCCTTTCTATCTGCATGTCTGTCTCACCATTCTTAGGATATCACACCAAAACCCAGGAAAGCTGAACAGTGCTAATCTTTACAGTTCAAAAGTTCTCCCTTGTACATACAGAGTCTATTTCCCTCTTTATCAGTGTATCTGCTTTTCCTGCTGCTGGAAAAAGAGCACGCATGATTGTCATTTTACCCATTAAGATAATATTGAACTCCAAAAAACCATGCAACACTTCTTTGTCAGGATGTAAGAGAAATGTGAACAAATAACAAGCGTGCTGGTTTGTACAAATCTAAGAAAAAGGTCATTTTTGCTGCATATCCAGACATACTGTCTTTGTTACAGAGCTCAGACTGTATCACAACTTTTATAGCAAGCTTTATCACTAACTCAAAGTAAACCTGAAGCCAAACTTGCTCATGTGAAAAACTGCTCAAATGATCTAATTTCACAGCACTCAGAATAAAAGTGTACAGTGTAATATGTTCGACATGCAAAGCATTGTTGGGAAGTAGCACTTGTTCACTACTTAGGTGAGAAAAATACTATTTCAAATGCACATTGCCACTTTAGCTTGACAGTTCTCATTTCTTGGGATGGGTATAGGGGATAGAATCCCCATATGGAAAATTCATTTGATCCTAAAGATTTTCCTAGGAAACGTGATCTCCCAAGTGTATGTGTGAAGATTCCAAAAGCGCATTTGCAAATGTTAGCCTAAAAAAGTCAAAGTAAAAGAAATTAAAGCAATGTGGTTAAAACTTCCTCTTCGACTAGTTTGAGACAACCTCAGTAGACTGCAAAAGATTCCACAGGCAGTGTTAAAGCAATCAGGGTTAAAGCAAACCCAGAAACTATTTAGTTTGACAATATTTCCTAACCAACTTAATGGTTTTGTGTCTAGTGGATATTGGCTTTTGACATGCAGACAGAGCACTCAAGTTCACTGAGCCAGTTTGTCATCTCTTTGTATCACGCTGACGAATTTCAGTTGGCACAGCAAACTGCAGCATCGCCAAGTCCGACTTCACTGGTGGCAGCAATGGATTTAGGGATAACAAGCTCAAAAAGTCTGGAAAGAAGACAGTGACCGTGATGCATTTGAAACTATTTCAACACAGTGCTAAATAACACTGTGCCACCCAGGTACAGAGGGAGAAGGAGAGACATTCACACAGAAGAACTGCTTGAAAAGACACGTGTATGTTTCCTCCAAGAGCCTACTGAGGCAATTTGATAAAATAAGTGGTTATCATCCTTCCTTGGGAACAACTTGTGATTATTTTAGAGCATATACATATTTTAGGGGAAGTAATTAACACTGTTTTATCTTTGTATTATGCTAGAGAGCCTTGATCTAATCAATGACCCTTGCTACTATTTCAATAGCTAGTGCTATAGCTAACCTGCCTGATGGAAATGGGCCTTGGTGTACTAATGAACAGTTGGCTGCATATGAGCCAGCAGTGTGCCCAGGTGGCCAAGAAGGCCAGTGGCATCGTAGCTTGTATCAGGAATGGTGTGGTGAGCAGGACTAGGGAAGTCATCCTGCCCCTGTACTCAGCACTGGTGAGGCCTCACCTCAAGTACTGTGTTCAGTTTGGGGCACCTCAGTACAGAGGGGACACTGAGGTGCTGGAGCAGGTCCAAAGAAGGGCAACAAGGCTAGTGAAGGACTTGGAGAATATGCCCTGTGAGGAGTGACTGAAGGAACTGGGGCTGTTTAGTCTGGGGAAAAGGAGGCTGAGGGGAGACCTTATTGCTCTCTTCCAATACCTGAAAGGTGCTTACAGCAAGAGCGGGGCTGGTCTCTTCTCACTGGTGACAGGTGATAGGACGAGGGAAAATGGCCTCAAATTGTGCCAGGGTAAGTTTAGGTTGGATATCAGGAAACACTTCTTTACAGAAAGGGTTGTTAAGCACTGGAATAGGCTCCCCAGGGAGGTGGTTGAGTCACCATCCCTGGATGTGTTTAGAAACCATTTGGATAAGGTGCTCGGGGACATGATTTAGTGGAGAGTTGTTAGAGTTAGGGTAGTATGGTTAGGTTGTGGTTGGACTCGATGATCTTTAAGGTCTTTTCCAACCTGAGCTATTCTATGATATAAATACAATCATAACAGTCTATACATTTTACATGTGATATATCAGTTAGAATAAAGAAAGTGTGGCTGAAATTCAAAATCTTGACCTTTTGAGTCTGCATGAAAGGCCATCAGCACACAACAATATACCTTATTGGTAAACAATGGGATTCCTTTGGCATGTTCCAAACTGTGGGTTAATTCATAGCTTATTACAAGAGAGCTGCAGCTGAGAAAAGAAATGTGAACTGTGATGGCTTTGCAGACATTCAGAGCTCCCAAAAAAGGAAGACTGGAAGTACAAATCCATCAGAAAAAAAAACAAACTTCTGTATATCCTCTCCTCCTGCTTCAAATTAGAATTTCTGAGGTTCTTTCACATCTTCATTAGTGTATATACACATAAATACAGTTTCAACCGTTTTCTAACTTGACCTGTCAACGACTTGTGACAATGATATCAGAGCTCATTCCAGAAGTGCAACATGTGACATTACTAGGAACTTCATGTTCTTTTTGTTTCCTTATTCCCAAATAATTGTGGTGGTCTATTTTTACTTGGTGCATGATGTCTTTGCTTTTGCTAATGGCAAAATATTTTGAGCATGAAATAGAAAGGTACTGAAAGATTCGTGATAATTCTCAGTGTAGTCTCTACAGAGGGGTTCTTGGATTTTTTTCTTGGATTAACCCTTTTAAATTTCATCTAGGAGGTTCTTAATGTTCTCTGCATTTATCGAGAACTTCCTTACGTGTCACTGCCTAATTGGATCAATGGATAAACCCAGCAATTCCTACCAGTTACCACACATTCTGGTATGCTTGGGTTATATTACACAGATTTGGTAAATTCAATTCATTTGGGAAACATTAGAGTTACAGCCTAAGTGCAAGCTGTCTCAGAAGCTCTGTACACACTGTGCTTATGCTGCCTGAGCATGAACACTTAGTCTAGCATGTCACGAGCATCAGATTTACTACACATCTGCAGGCCACCTGTGCTATGCATGTACAATAAGCTTAAAAGAAATAATAGACAGCTCACTGCTTAACTTTTTAACCCACGGTTGTGATATTGCTACCCACAAAATCTTGCTTGGCAAAACTTGTTTTCAACACATCGGGAAAGATGGGGGAAGCCTTGGGTGATAATTCACCTCCTCCTGAGTCTAGCATGATGTTATGCAGAGAGGAAAAAAAG
This sequence comes from Gallus gallus, assembly GCF_016699485.2. NCBI lineage: Eukaryota > Metazoa > Chordata > Aves > Galliformes > Phasianidae > Gallus > Gallus gallus. The sequence goes on along the minus strand of NC_052533.1, from coordinate 97,162,078 downwards.
AGATGAGGTCTCAGTGAAGTTCCACAGAGGGAGGGCTTTTGTTTTTCACAAAAAACTAACCATGTCACTCTGTGTTATGTGGGTAAAGTTACTGAGTAAGAAAAATAGAAGGCTTACGAGATTTTGGAGACAAGTTCCTAAGCACAGGTTATCTAAGAGTGTAGCTGCAAACAGCAGCTACATCCCTGGCATCCACCAACCTCAAAACAGCTCCTGCCCAACTCCTGCCCACAGCTAACCCTGTCGTAAACACATTCACCAGTCAAACATGTCACCTCTGACAGCTGCTAATGTACTTTCCTCCCTATTACAGCACCTATTACTCTATCCATAATCCTTTTTGCCACAGCATGACAGCTACCAAGAGTTTCACAACTTGTTTGGTGCACTGCTGTTCAGGAGGCCTGTGCTGAGCATCAGCCGTCGTCTGTACACTGGCACATAACAGAATAGCGCTCACTGACACATAGGCATAACAGACCTAAAGATCTATTTGAGATCTTCCCACAAAAGGTAATTCCTGTATTTAAGTATGCAAATTAATACCCTAAATTTATAATACATTTTTATTACCATCTTGCGTTTCTGAAACGTCATGCCAGTTATTTAGACTTCACGCTTAAACTCACTTCTTAAACCTCTTCCTTACTATCTTTCTTCCTTTCATTCTCTATTAATCACAATGCAATTTTGTCCTAGGCATGTTTTAAGAAAAAATAATGTGTGTTTTTTATTTTTAAGTAAAATTCCATCTTTACTACTTCACTAATTGCTTTCAGTTGAGGAAGCCAGACCTTTCAGAAGAGAGCACATACGCTGCCAATGAGTAGTTCAGGAGTTCATTAACAGATACGCGCAGGTGTAGGTCACACAATGGCTAAAATTACATTTTTAGATGGCAACACAAAGAGAATTTTATTAGACTTTCTGAAGCTCACCCAGCTTCTAAAAGTTCAAGTTTAAGGCACTGAGGAAGTGGTCTAGTCATATTTTTGGGAAGATTACAAAAACAACTGTGACTAAATTCCCAGAAGCTTTAAGACACAAAAAGCTCAAATAGACAATGTCTTGTGAGCTCACAGTAACTGCTTGTTTATTTGAAAGTCAAACCACCGCTGCATCTAAAAGCAAATACTGTACTTTTTTTTTTTTTTTTTTTTTAAGGTTTAAGAGAATGACAACTGAAATAGAAAATGAGATTAAACGCACTACTTCCCAGGAGGTTTCTACAGTGCAGTGAGAAAAATCTTCAGTGTGGGCAAAAATCCTGCTTCTTGTGCAGTTTAACTTCCCAGCCTTCATCTCTACTGTACTTGCAGCGGTAGCTGCCAGGAGGGACCCAAAATGTAGGATTCCCAAGTTCTTGTTTGCCTGTTTCAATCTGCCTTTGGGGTGCCTGCTTTCCCTTCCTGAAGCTGTAGTGACAGCAGACGTGTAACGCTGTCAGACATCACCACAAATCCACACTGTGAGCAACCCGGCGTGGGAGAAGTGCTCATGTGCTGAAGGCTTTGCCCCTAAGTGAACTAGCTGGCTCACTAAGAGATGCCCCAGCAGATGAGCACCATAGGTAGACTGCGAATGAGTTTTTTAAAGCATTGTCCTCAGCTGTAAATATGCTATCAAAAGGCACCGCAGACTTAACCCTTTCTAAATGTTATCTGCATTCAGTGAACATGTGGACATAATTTGCAAATTGCTTTAGAACGAGGAAACCCTGAGAGCCTTATGGCGTAGGTGGTATTTTGTTTCCAGAAATTACTATAACTTATTTCAGGCATATCCTGAGACATAACAGTGGTCTCGTTGAAGTAAAATTAATTTAGATCCAAGAGAAAGAGACAGAATTTTTGTATGTAAAGTGCAAGGCACGTTGACAATGCTGTTACAAGTAAGAAAAAGAAGTCAAGCCCTGAAGACTCTCCTCAAGCAAAATTTCGAGTGGCTTCCCTTCAGTGTTGTATTACAATACGTACTCTGACTTTCTCCTGAACATCATATATTTGAGTGTATTTTTAATGTTAATTACGTTTTCTACTTTTTATTTTGACCAATTTCACACGACCTCTAAATGGTATTTAGGAACATAAGAAAAACTAGAACTAAACGTGACATCATCAAAAGCATTCTGATAATGGTATCAAAGAGATCTGAGACTGCACACTTACACATCACAGGAATAGACCTGAGTTAGAACCGTTTTTACAATCATTTGTAAAGGCTGTTGTAGAAACCACCATTAAATAAAAGAAAACAGAAAAATATTTTCCAACTCTAAATACCTGCAGTGTGTTCTTCAGAAGGCAGAGTTACGCAAACATAAATTTGGCCAGTTTACATAGCTAACTTCCGATGCCATGAAAAGAGCCATGGTCACAAAAAGTTGTCCAGAGCTGAGCTGTAATGCATCACACAGCACAGCAGCTCCTGGAGCAGCACGCAGCTGTGTTTAGGGCCAGGGGGCACCGCAGGAATCGCCCCCTATGAACTGCCAGAGCTGTGCCCTTTCCACTTCAGGGAAAGGAGCGGGCTGCAACTTGAGGACTAAAACAAAAGGACATTGTGGTTTTCTTAGGAAGGGGATCACCATCCCTCAGAGTGATTTGTGGTTCATCTTAGTGTATTCCAGGTTCTTTTTATAGTAATATCATAAAACAGAAGCTTTGAAACACACCAGGCAAATGTTCAGGTTTTCCGCTCATAGTTAATGGCAAAAATCACAGATGGTTCACTCCTTCTTCCCCTCATAATATCAGACCACATGAGGATCTCAGCAGGATACCACATTGAAAGAACATCCAGATCCCACTGTCAACATTGCATCTTAACAATAAAAATCAATCAAATAAGCTCCGCTTTCCATTTCCCGTGATTCTGGTTATTCCCTTCTTTTATCTCGCTTCCCTCTCAAGACCAACCCCTCTGTGCTTCACTTCCTCTGCTCTTGACTCTCTGTTCCCTTTCCTCCACAGGTGAGGTGGTCATGGCCTTTTCCCCTCTCCACACCACCTGGGATTTCTCCTGGATTTTTTCCCTTTCTTTGCTCATGCTCATGTACTGTCTCAACTCTTTTTATCTGCTCTTCCAAGAGAATGGTTTTGCAGCAGCTTTGGTGTTGGGCGACTGCCAAGTGCTGGAGGAAGGCTGCTTCTCCCTCCTCTTCCTTTCCCCTGCTCTGTGTGAGTCACTGGCACAGAGCAGGCAGCTGTAAAACTGGTTGAGGGGCTACAAAGGTTTTCAAATCCAAATGAGACATACAAAATCAATGGAACTAAATCAACAGAACTAATTCAACAAAAACAAATAATTTGATTTTGGTTGATTTGATTCCCAACAACATGAAGCTATCCATCTCACTTCATTTTCAAAAGGTACATTTCAAAAGGTACACAAAGGTACACCTCAAATTAACCCAAAAATTAGATAATTGAATAAATATTCCAAATTACATGTAGAGGATAACACATTTGAGTAATTCCATTAACTGCTCATTCACAGTAGCCATCGTTCTCACATCAATGAAAGTTTTACACATTTTCGAGATTGTCAGTACTGAAAATCTCTGACTGAAGTAAAAGGGTATACCTTCTTTTGAAAAATTGTAACTAGATCATAAAATCTATTTCATAGAATTATAGAATTTCCTGGGTTGGAAAGGACCACAGTGATCATCAAATTTCAACCCCCTGCTATGTTCAGGGTCGCCAACCACTAGACCAGGCTGCCCAGAGCCACATCCAGCCTGGCCTTAATTGCCTCCAGGAATGGGGCATCCACAACCTCCTTAGGCAACCTGTTCCAGTGCATCACCACCCCCTGAGTGAAAAACTTCCTCTAAATATCTAACCTAAACCTCCCCTGTCTCAATTTAAACCCATTTCCCCTTGTCGTATCACTATCCACCCTTGTAAACAGCCGTTCCCCCTCCTGTTTATACAATCCCTTCAAGTATTGGAAGGCCACAATGAGGTCTCTCTCTCCCCAGAGCCATCTTTTTTCCAAGCTAAACAAGCCCAGTTCCCTCAACTTTTCTTCATATGAGAGGTGCTCCAACCCTCTGATCATCTTGGTGGCCCTCCTCTGGACCCACTCCAAGAGCTCCACGTCCTTCCTGTGCTGAGGGCCCCAGGCCTGGACACAGTATTTCTGTTCATTGATCAGGCTTTGTTTTAATGACGCACACCTCTTCAGTATAGCATCCTTAATTCAACACACGTAATGCATTTTAACTTGTCTAGCTTTGTATCTGTTCAGGAATCAATAAGAAAGGGGAAAAAATATTTTAGTCTATCAGTTTGGGTAGGTCACAGTGAGATGCTCCTAATGTCTGCTGCACATGCATAACAGTGTGAAAATTAAAAAAGGAAGAAAGAACATATTTGTTTCTCAGTGGGAACACTAACTGTGCAAGGCTTTATACTGCACTGAGTGCTTGACTGAAATGGAAACTATAAATTATATTACATAAAAACTGTGACCCAGTAGCTGCTGTGAAGCTCAAAAATGTTCATAGTACATTTCACATTTCTAATAAGAATGTGAAATTTATAAAAGCTATGATATTTGCATAGAAAATAAGAACTTCCCCTGGGCTGGCATCAGGATCAAAGATTCATTATATACCATCAGGTAGTCAAACAATTTTAACCATTTTTTCTTAAGTTAATTGATGACAGTCACTCCTCCTGTGGAGGTTTATGAAACAGCGGCTCTTCGCTCTCTAGTAATTCAGTGCTGAACCTCCTATTTATTAGGTATGTGGGAGTCATTTAGCTGGAATGACAGGCAATAGGAAAATTCTCTTTCTAAGGCCAACATTGCCCCCTTCTGCTATAAACCAGTCAACACATGCAACCTTCCACTTGGAAGTTTCAGTTTTTGGCATATCACCACGGTAGGGTGAACAAAGGAGGTGAAACTTCCTTTTTACCTTACTTTGGTGTTAGCAAATACTTGGAGTGGTTATTTTTCGTTAGTTTTTACCACTCTTCTACTATGACAAATAAAATGGTTTCTCTCCCTACTTTCCTCTCTATATTTCTCAAGTCTGGTACCAAATGACCCATGTAGCAATACTGGAGAAACAATAACAAGAACCTACAAAGATATTATTTAAGCACAAGGAGAAAAATGGTCATGAAGCTTTTTGAAATTTCACAACAGTAACAGAAAGGACTGGGTATTTTAGAAATAATATTGTATTATTAGATGGGTGAAGACTTGATGGCATTTACAAGAGAAATCTTGGTTTTTGGCATCTTTTAATGCACTACATAAAAGATTGCACTGAGCTGAAGGTCCACAGTAATAATCATGGTTCCACATGGAAGAAAAAAAAAAGTCTACAAATATTTTAAAATAATCAGAAAAGATGGTGCTAAGTTCTGATTTCCCAGAAGTAATAATAATAATAATAGTCATAATAATAATAATAACAACAATAATAACTGCTGTTAAGTGTTAATCTGCCCATTTTTGACCATTTTCTGCCTGTAGAGGTCAGAAAACCTGTCTGGAAACTTCATGAGAAAGGGAGTCTATCTCACTGGGGGAAAAAAAGCCACGTTTGTAACTAGTCTACTGAGGCAACTTACAAGAGAGAAAATGCAATGAATAAAAGAAAGCCATGTCTTTCTTCTAAAAAGTAAGTGTATGGTCATCCAGTAATTTCAGTTGATGCTGTTACTGATGTATTTTCATCTGTGTAAGGAGAGCTAGGGTGGAAATATTTTGCACCTTGAGTTCATCCCATACAGTTGGCCGCAGAGAGGAAATCTGACAAAATTGATTCTGACATGGAAGTGCGTATGAACAAAAGGTGTGTAACTGAATTCCTCCATCGGGAAAAAAACTGGACCCACCAACATTCAATGACATTTGCTGAAGAGACCAAACAGTCAGCACAGCAAGGTGGTAAGTGGTGCATTTTAGCAGAGGCAACAGTGTGAAAGACAAGCCATGTTCCTGACAGCCATGCACAGCTGTCACACCATGAAATGAAGAGTGTCTTGATCAGCTCATCTGCATGAATCAGATTACAACCAAGAAACTGTGTGCAGAGCTGAATATCGACTTCAGTGCATTGGAAATGATGTTGGCAACATTTATGTATTGCAACATTTCTCCACCTGGGTCCCATGAATGCTCACATGGGAACAGAAGGAATACCGTATGCAAGTTTGCAAGGATTTATTGAACCAACATGAAGCTGAAGATGACAGTTTCCAGGATCGCATCATTACCAGTGATGAAATGTGCTGTCACTCTGTGAGCTGGAGTATAAATAGCAATCCATGGAGTGGCAACATGAATTCCCCAATGAAGAAAAAGTCCAAAATGCAGCCCTCAGTGGGTAAAGTGATGTGCACCGTCTTTCGGGAGAGGAGAGGAGTGATCCAGATGGATGGGGCTCTGAGTAACCTGATCTAGTTGTTGGCAATCTTTTCCATGGTAGGAGGTTGGAACTAGATGATTTTTAAGGTCCTTTTCAAGCTAAGCCATTCTGTGATTCTATGAGTCTATTATTCCCTTGAACCCAAATCACCAAATCTGATCATTGCATTGTGACATTAAGTTGAAGGCTTAAACTTCCAGAGTCAGGACAGAGAAGAAAACAACCTTTCTCTTGAAACACTACAAAGTCAGGCCCCATACCAGTATGAAGACCATGGAGCACACTGCCAATCTTGGCTGGACTGTCCTACCACACCTGCCATATAGTCTGGATTTGGTGCCTTCTGACTTCCATCTGTTTGGGCCAATAAAAGACAGACTGTGTGGGCAACATTTTCCTAGCAATGATGCCATCACCACAGCTGTGAAACAATGGGTCACACCTGCTGATGTAGATTTTTACTAGCATAGCATGCAAGATCCTGTTCATCACTGGGGAAAATACATAGTTAATGGTGGTGAATATGTTGAAAAACAGTGTTTTGTAGCTGAGAACTTGCTCTATCAAATACTTTTATTTTGCTCCTTGTATCTGTTGTAGTTTCCATTGAAATAAACAGAAGACATTACTTTTGGACCTATGTAAAAAGTAACTGGACTTATAACGCGCACACTTAAACCTATTCTTTCATTGCAATAACAGAGAGATTATCTAAACTGCAGGTGTCAAGTGGATGGGGCCAGGCTCTTCTTGGTGGTGCTCAGTGACAGGCCAAGGGCCAACAGGCACAAACTGGAACACAGGAAGTTCCAAGTGAGAAAAAGCTTCTTTACTGCGAGAGTGACAGCACACTGGAATAGGCTGCCCAGAGAGGTTGTGGAGACTCCTTCTCCGGAGATGCTCAAAACCCACCCGGACACTTTCCTGTGCAATCTACTGTAGAGAATCTGCTCTAGTAGGGGGTTGGACTAGGTGATTTTCAGAGGTCCCTTCCAAACCCTATGATTCTGTGGTTCTGTGAACGTAAAACGCTGTTATAAGGAATGCTATATTATGATACGATCCCTATGTTTTGTCCTCCGACAGCACTAAGTGGTGCACCATATAACCCTAAGGTGGACAAGACTACTCCAGTAAGGTGACAATTTGAAAAGAGATGAGAGAGTTGATGCTGGAAGGAAGCCAAGACAGAAAAGTGACACAAACCGCACTGCACAGAGCACAGACCCCAGCCTTCATAGCTTGCAGTTTTGAGCTCTGAACAGCACCTCCTGAAACTTCTTTTGTCTCTTACACAAAACTCCCATTCTGAGTGGAATCAGGGGAAGAAGGAGCAAGACTTTAAAAAGCCCCTGCAGAATCCCAGCGGCTCTTTTCCATTTAGGATAGCATCCCCCACTTCAGAGCCCTGCTGCTTCTCCAGGAAGACTGTGGGGTGCCTGCTGCTCAGTCAGTGCTGAGACAGGCAAAGTGCCAAACTGTAATGGGGAGTAATTTTTATTTATTTATTTATTTATTTTTATCATTTCCTCTTTAAAATAAAAATAGACACTTGTTCTGATACCAGCTTTCAGCAACCTTTCAGCATGTACAAGGTCTGAAAACTTGCAACTATCCCACCCCGCTCCCTTGGCAGTGTATGCCAGCGTTATCATTGTCTATTTGTTTGATACATCCTGACAATGCCTAATCATCAGAGTTAAAGGCAAAAGAGTCCACGTTACAACTTTTCGTTTTGCCATGTGCTAAGCTTAGGATAGGAACAGCTGAAAATGGGGCCTAAAATCTTCACAGCATTCTGTAGGTGCCACGCATATGCATTTTTACCACAAATGTGCTGCATACCAAATTGCATTTGTTTTTAATAAGTTTTCCACTGTCAGTTGAAATTGTCCCCATATGCCTTGCATAAATTACAAGCTGTAATTATTTTCTCTGCAGATGATCAAAGACAGCCCTGAGAATGCAACAATGTTTCCAGTGTCTTATTAAAGTTCAGGATGGCCAGAAGTAGCCCCACTGGGGCTATGGCCCCACTCCAAATAAAACATTTTTAATTACTGAAGTATCAATAAGGACACCCAGGCAGCCATTGCCTGTGACTTGGAACACTCACACCTGTGGAGCGGTCTCATGATGAACATCGGGAGAAAAGATTCCATTATGAACAGAGATGAGAGGCTGAGAAGCCAATTCGCTAACACAGAAACAGGGAGATAGATAAATGTTACAACCCCCTGCAGCAGCCTCGTCCCCTGCGACACAAACACACTTCAGCTGCAAGATTAAACTGCCTTATGTCCTATTTCTTGGCAGCTGCTGATGGTGGAGTTTCATTTAGTGGAGTCTCCATCCACCCAAACAATACACCAGGTCCAAGGCAACGTGGATGATGGGGTTTTTGGTACAAGATTCTCTCACCTCTCACAAGCTTTCTCTGTATTTAGTGTGTTTAGATGTGCTGCTTACCAGAAGCGTTGTCCAGCATTCCTTTGTCACCGGCGCCGATTGACCCACAGTGCATGGGGAGAAACACTCCTTTTCCCTTGGAAGCATTTGAAAACTAAGCAAATGGTACGATTCACAAACGCTTACAAAAACACTGCTTGATAGAAATGACTATTAACAATCATACAGACACCTCTCACGCATCTAACTAGCACTATGGCTTCTCTTCTGCTAGTTCTGCCCATAACAGCTGGTACTGCCCGGCCGTTGGACTCCGCTTCTCTAGCAGCCTTCATGGAAGGAAATCCAGCACCAACCAAATGCCCATTCTTTATATCACAGTGCAGATCAATCCTTCAGCAGTCATTCAGATTCAGCTCCAGCCTTAGGAGTACATTAACCCAACGTATCAATCCAGCCGTTATTCCGGGGATTCCAAAGATCACCGGGCCATGTTGAAGAGCGACATTCACCAACCAAGCAGTTGATAATCGTTTCCAAACTTGCTTAAACCCGGAACAAATAACTTCTACTGTGGGATGGTTATGTCACAAAGTTGAGGCATGGTCACACTTTGGTGCGAAGCTCCTTCACAGACAATCTGCTGCATTTTGTGTAAACGTGTGTGAAACGTTGCTACTTCACACTGGCACGTGAATAGACTTAACACTTATTGGACTTAAGCAATAAGCAGTCACTCCAGAACTGCGTGACTTCAAGAATCACTTCTGGGTTCTGGATGAAGAGACCCCATTCTCCTTTATGTCAGGGTTACCATTAGAGATCCAAATAAACCGTTTGGGTTTTACTGATATCACTACAGTGTCTCACACCGTATCCTCTTCGGAATCTCCTGTTATCTGAAGAGTCATCTTGTAAATGGGCTTATCAAGGAGGGGTGCTGAGAAATTCATTAGTCTAAAGAAGCTAATTTCTCACTAGGACAATCGCCAAGCACAGTGTATCGTTATATACATAGAGCATACACGTGCATGTTTCTGGAACAGTCTGCACGTCGATGTTGTGCAGTACGATTCATAGGGAACGCAATGGAAATGAGAGAAAGGAATGAACGTAAAGGGACTCTCTGTGGGTGTTTCTGAAGGTATCTCACAGACGGCACTTATACTCTGTAATGCAAACTTTTATGCGTCAAAAAAGAAAGACATGGGACAGCACAGTAGTTTTGAAGAAAAGGGATTTGTTGTCTATGGCAGAGGATAATCAACAAGAAATAAGGGCTGTGTAGGACTTTTCAATAGGAACTTAGCAGCCTCGTAAGGAAATCACATCTCTTGCTATCCGCAGATTTCTCTGACACAGCTCTGGACTTCATCTCTATCCCAGTGCATAAAAAAGCACACGTACACTCCTACTTCATTTGGTAGAGGCTCTTCTCTAAGTTGAGAAGTGGCAGAAGGCACTATAAACAATATTTAACCAGCAGAGACAGAGAGGAAAAGATGAGAGAATAGGAGGAGCACTGGCCCTGCAATGGCAGAACTCACCGCTTTATTTCGTGTAACTTGGTTCTAGGGTTAGGGTTAGGGCAGGGTAAGGGTTAGGGTCATGGTACGGGTTGAAATTAGCTTTAGGGGTTATTGTTATGATTAGCTTATGTTTAGGGTTAGCCTTAAATACTGGGTTAGGGTTAGAGATAGAGTTAGGGGGAGGGTTAGGGTAAAGGTTAGGGATAGGTTTAGGGTTAGGGTTAGGCCTACGTTATCAGATAGGATTAGGGTTAGGGTTAGGGTTAGGGTTAGGGTTAGGGTTAGGGTTAGGGTTAGGGTTAGGGTTAGGGTTAGGGTTAGGGTTAGGGTTAGGATTAAGCTTAGGCTTAGCGTTAGGGTTAGGGTTAGGGTTAGGCTTAGGGTTTCCGTTAGGCTTAGGGTTAGGGTTAGGGTTAGGGTTAGGGTTAGTGTTAGGGTTAGGTTAGGGTTAGGGTTAGGTTTAGGGTTACGGTTTGGTTTAGGGTTCCCATTAGGGTTAGTGTTAGGGTTAGGTTAAGGGTTAGGGTTAGGGTTAGGGTTAGGGTTAGGGTTACGGTTAGGGTTAGGGTTAGGGTTAGGGTTAGGGTTACGGTTAGGTTTCGGGTTAGGGTTAGGCTAAGGGTTAGGGTTAGGGTTAGGGTTCGGGTTAGAGTTAGGGTTAGGGTTCGGGTTAGGCTAAGGGTAGGGTTAGGGTTAGGGTTAGGGTTTCCATTAGGGTTAGGGTTAGGGTTACGGTTAGGGTTAGGGTAAGGATTAGGGTTAGGGTTAGGGTTAGGGTTAGGGTAAGGGTAAGGATTAGGGTTAGGGTTAGGGTAAGGACTAGGGTTAGGATTAGGGTTAGGGTTACGGTTAGGGTTAGGGTTAGGGTTAGGGTTACGGTTAGGTTTCGGGTTAGGGTTAGGGTTAGGGTTAGGGTTAGGGTTAGGGTTAGGGTTAGGGTTCGGGTTAGAGTTAGGGTTAGGGTTCGGGTTAGGGTTAGGGTAAGGATTAGGGTTAGGGTTCGGGTTAGGGTTTCCATTAGGGTTAGGGTTAGGGTTAGGTTAGGGTTAGGGTTTGGGTTCTGGTTAGATCTAGGGTTAAGGTTGGGGTTAGGGTAAGGATTAGGGTTAGGGTTGGGGTTAGGGTTAGGGTTTCCATTAGGGTTAGGGTTAGGGTTAGGGTTAGGGTTAGGGTTAGGGTTAGGGTAAGGATTAGATTTAGGGTTAGGGTTAGGGTTTCCATGAGGGTTAGGGTTAGGGTTAGGGTTAGGGATTGATTTAGGGTTTGGGTTAAGGTTAGGGTTAGGGTTAGGGTTAGCGTTAGGATTAGGGTTAGGGTTAGGGTTAGGGATAGGGTTAGGGTTAGGGTTAAGGTTAGGGTTAGGGTTAGGGTTAGGGTTAGCGTTAGTGTAAGGATTAGGGTTAGGGTTAGGGTTAGGGTTAGGGCTAAGGTTAGGGTTAGGGTTAGGGTTAACTTTTGGGTTAGGGTTAGGGTAAGGATTAGGGTTAGGGTTAGGGTTAGGGTTAGGGTTAAGGTTAGGGTTAGGGTTAAGGTTAGGGTTAGGGTTAGTGTTAGGGTTAGGGTTAGGGGTAGGGTTAGGATTAGGGTTAGGGTTAGGGTTAGGGTAAGGATTAGGGTTAGGGTTAGGGTTAGGGTCAGGGTTAGGGTTTACATTATGGTTAGGGTTAGGGTTAGGGTTAGGGTTAGGGTTAGGGTTAGGGTTAGGGTTTCCATTAGGGTTAGGGTTAGGGTTAGGGTTAGGGTTAGGGTTCGGGTTAGGGTTGGGTTAGGGTTAGGGTTAGGGTAAGGATTAGGGTTTGGGTTAGGGTTAGGGTAAGGGTTCGGGTTAGGGTTAGGGTTAGGGTTAGGGTTACGGTTAGGGTTACGGTTAGATCTAGGGTTAGGGTTAGGGTTTGGGTAAGGATTAGGGTTAGGTTTGGGGTTTGGGTTTCCATTAGGGTTAGGGTTAGGGTTAGGGTTAAGGTTAGGGTTAGGGTTTGCGTTAGTGTTAGGGTTAGGGTTACGTTTAGGGTTCGGGTTAAGGTTAGGGTTAGGGTTAGGGTTAGGGTTAAGGTTAGGGTTAGGGTAGGGTTAGGGTTAGGGTTAGGTTAGGGTTAGGGTTAGGGTTAGGGATAGGCTAAGGGTAGGGTTAGGGTTAGCGTTAGGGTTTTGTCTAGGGTTAGGGGTAGGGTTAGGGTTAGGGTTAGGGTTAGGGTTAGGGTTCGGGTTACGCTAAGGGTAGGGTTAGGGTTAGGG